>NC_057813.1:42570942-42838036 GCF_018294505.1 Triticum aestivum
GCCCATCTAATCCCTGTGAATCAAATGGGCTGACGGGGTTTTCTGGGGATTCTGGGCCCTGCGGGCATATTTCCCTGTAATCCTCTTCAAAGCTCTTCCATCAAACGAGGCCTCAGGTGATTTCCTTGTTCCAAGTCCAAGAGAGAATTGACAAGGTTGATCCTTTCTCTGTGCTTGATGAATATAATTTGGTTTCCAACAATTAATCATCACGGCAGTCTAGCGGCACAAGTTTGTGGATCTTAGAGCATCTCCAGCCGTTCGCCCCCCCAGGGGCTAGAAAAAAGTGTCGTCTAGGGGTGAACCGGCGATAACTTCGGCATGGGGGCGATCGGTTCCCAGCCGCCGCCCCCAGGTCGCCCACAAACGCTCTTTTTTGAAAAGGAAATCGGCCAAACACGACATAAAATTCGTCCAAACTTGACGATTTTCATTCATATTTGTACAAAAACTTAAAAACATAAATTAAAACTAACTAAAAACGACACTACTATGCCGCCGTCCGCCTTCTACATACCGAGGAGTCTGTAGAACCGGGTGTAGTCGCCACCATCGTCATCGTCGCCGCCGACCCTGTCGCACCCCTGACCAGCATCGCCGATGCGCGGGGGGTTGGACGGCCCGGGCGCCTCATCGTCGTCGCTGTCGAGGATGATGACGCCGCCCTCCTCGCGTCCGCGGCGCCGAGCTTTGATCTTCTTGAAGGCCCGGTGCTGGCTCTCCATCTACTCGCGAACGTAGTCCGCCTTCGCACACTTGAGGGCGGTCTCGTTGGCGGTGGCCATGGCCTCGTGCTCCTTCACGGGGAGCAAACCCGCCTTGGTCTTCGGCCTGACGAGGCAGTATGAAGAAGGACAGGGGCGGCCGCCCTCGTTGATGATGAGGGTGTCGACGCGGGTGCGGTGACGAAGCGGCGTCTCCTGCGGCCTCAGGCTTGATGGGGCGGAGCGCCGGCGAACCGGAGGAAAGAGAGCCCGAGCCCGGCGACGAGGAGGTCCCCGTCTCCATTTGCCATGGCGTCCAGGAATTACCGCAGCGGCGAGAGAAGGACGGGGGCGCCGGGTACTCCAGGCGCGGCGTGTTGCCGGCCTCGATGTGCTCGAGGACAGCTTCGAGGGTGCGGCCGGGCACGCCCCACCATTCGCGCCGCCCGTCGGAGTTGAGGCGGCCGTAGGGCAGGACACTGTTCGGGGAGGTGACCTGGCCGGCGTGGCGGCGGTCGAAGTACATCATCCACAGCGTGTGGCTGTCGGCAATGTCTACTATGCAACCTTCTTCTTGTAGACTCATGTTGGGCCTCCAAGCACAAAGTTTTGTAGGACAGTAGCAAATTTCCCTCAAGTGGATGACCTAAGACTTATAAATCCATGGGAGGCGTAGGATGAAGAAGGTCTCTCTCAAACAACCCTACAACCAAATAACAAAGAGTCTCTTGTGTCCCCAACACACCCAATACAATGGTATTGTATAGGTGCACTAGTTCAGCGAAGAGATGGTGATACAAGCGTAATATGGATAGTAGATATAAGTTTTTATAATCTGAAAATATAAAAATAGCAAGGTAGCAAGTAACAAAAGTGAGCGAAAACGGTATTGCAATGCTTCGAAACAAGGCCTAGGGTTCATACTTTCACTAGTGCAAGTTCTCTCAACAATGGTAACATAATTGGATCATATAACAATCCCTCAACGTGCAACAAAGAGTCACTTCAAAGTCACTAATAGCCTAGAACAAACGAATAGATTATGGCTGAGTACGAAACCACCTCAAAGTTATTCTTTCTGATCGATCTATTGGGCTATTCCTATAAGTGTCACAAACAGCCCTAGAGTTCGTACTAAAATAATACCTTAAGACACACGTCAACCGAAACCCTAATGTCACCTAGATACTCCAATGTCACCACAAGTATTCGTGGGTTTGATTATACGATATGCATCACCCAATCTCAGATTCATCTATTCAAACCAACACAAAGAACTTCAAAGAGTTCCCCAAAGTTTCTACCGGAGAGTTAAGACGAAAATGTGTGCCAACCCCTATGCATAAGTTCACAAGGTCACAGAAACCGCAAGTTGATCACCAAAACATACATAAAGTGAATCACGTGAATATCCTATTGTCACCATAGAATAAGCACATGCAAGACATACATCAAGTGTTCTCAAATCCTTAAAGACTCAATCCGATAAGATAACTTCAAAGGGAAAACTCAATCCATTACAAGAAGGTAGAGGGGGAGAAACATCATAATATCCAACTATTGTAGCAAAGCTCGCGGTACATCAAGATCGTGTCAAATCAAGAACACGAGAGAGAGAGAGAGAGAGAGAGAGAGAGAGAGAGAGAGAGATAGCTACTGGTACATACCCTCAGCCCCGAGGGTGAACTACTCCCTCCTCGTCATGGAGAGCGCCAGGATGATGAAGACAGCCACCGGTGATGGTTTCCCCCTCCGGCAGGGTGCCAGAACAGGGTCCCGGTTGTTTTTTCGCTTGCGGCGGCGGAACTCCCGATCTAGGTTCTATTCTGGAAGTTTGGGGATATGTATTGGCGTCGGGAACAAGTAGGGGGTCCACGAGTGATGTGTACTATGCAACCTTTCTTCTTGTAGACATTGTTGGGCCTCCAAGTGCAGAGGTTTGTAGGACAGTAGCAAATTTCCCTCAAGTAGATGACCTAAGGTTTATCAATCTGTGGGAAGCGTAGGATGAAGATGGTCTCTCTCAACCAACCCTGCAACCAAATAGCAAAGAGTCTCTTGTGTCCCCAACAAACCCAATACAATGGTAAATTGTATAGGTGCACTAGTTCGGCGAAGAGATGGTGATACAAGTGCAATATGGATGGTAGATATAGGATTTCGTAATCTGAAAATATCAAAACAGCAAGGTAACAAGTGGTAAAAGTGAGCAAAAACGGTATTGCAATGCTTTGAAACAAGGCCTAGGGTTCATACTTTCACTAGTGCAAGTTCTCTCAACAATAATAACATAATTGGATCATATAACTATCCCTCAACATGCAACAACGAGTCAATCCAAAGTCACTAATAGCATAGAACAAACAAAGAGATTATTGTAGGGTACGAAACCACCTCAAAGTTATTCTTTTCGATCAATCCATTGGGCTATTCCTATAAGTGTCACAAACAACCCTAGAGTTCGTAGTAAAATAACACCTTAAGACACAAATCAACCAAAACCCTAATGTCACCTAGATACTCCAATTTCACCACAAGTACCCGCGAGTTTGATTATACGATATGCATCACACAATCTCAGATTCATCTATTCAAACCAACACACAGAACTTCAAAGAGTGCCCCAAAGTTTCTACCGAAGAGTCAAGACGAAACCTTATGCATAAGTTCACAATGTCACAGAACCCGCAAGTTGATCACCAAAACATACATCAAGTGGATCACGTGAATATCCCATTGTTACCACAGATAAGCACATGCAAGACATACATCAAGTGTTCTCAAAACCTTAAGGATTCAATCCGATAAGATAATTTCAAAGGGAAAACTCAATCCATTACAAGAAGGTAGAGGGGGAGAAATATCATAAGATTCAACTATAATAGCAAAGCTTGCGGTACATCAAAATCGTGCCATATCAAGAACACGAGAGAGAGAGAGATCAAACACATAGCTACTCGTACATACCCTCAGCCCCAAGGGTGAATTACTCCCTCCTCGTCATGGAGAGCGCCGAGATGATGAAGGTCGCCACCGGTGATGGATCCCCCCTCCGGCAGGGTGCCGGAATAGGGTCCTGATTGGGTTTTGGTGGCTACAGAGGCTTGCGGCGGCGGGACTCCCGATCTGGGTTTCTTTTTGGGGAGTTATGTATTTATAGGAATTTTTGGCGTCGGTTTCACGTTAGGGGGGGGGTCTCCGAGTCAGCCACGGGGTAGGGGGCGCACCCAGGGGGTAGGGCGCGCCCTCCACCCTCGTGGATGACTCAGGACTCTTCTGGCCCAACTCTTTTTCTTCGGGGGCTTCTTCTGGTCCATAAAAAATCTCCGTAAATTGGCAGGTCAATTGGACTCCGTTTGGTACTCAAAAACAATGAAAAAAACAGAAACTGGGACTCGGCTCTTCTAGGTTAATAGGTTAGTCCCAAAAATCATATAAAATAGCATATAAATGCATATAAAACATCCAAGATGGATAATATAATAGCATGGAACAATAAAAAATTATAGATACATTGGATACGTATCAAGCATCCCCAAGCTTAATTTCTGCTCGTCCTCGAGTAGATAAATGATAAAAACAGAATTTTTGATGTGGAATGCTACCTAACATATTTATCAATGTATCTTCTATATTGTGGAAAGAATATTCAGATTCATAAGATTCAAAACAAAAGTTTGATATTGACATAAAAACAATAATACTTCGAGCATACTAATAAAGCAATCATGTCTTCTCAAAATAACATGGCTAAAGAAAGTTATCCCTACAAAATCATATAGTCTGGCTATGCTCTATCTTCATCACACAAAATATTTAAATATGCACAACCCCGATGACAAGCCAAGCAATTGTTTCATACTTTTGGTGTTCTCAAATTTTTTCAATCTTCACGCAATACATGAGCGTGAGCCATGGATATAGCACTATAGGTGGAATAGAATGGTTGAGGGAGTCCCGGACTAGGGGGTGTCCGGATAGCCGAACTATCATGGTCGGTCGGACTCCAAGACTATGAAGATACAAGATTGAAGACTTCGTCCCGTGTCCGGATGGGACTTTCCTTGGCGTGGAAGGCAAGCTTGGCGATGCGGATATGTAGATCTCCTACCATTGTAACCGACTTTGTGTAACCCTAGCCCTCTCCGGTGTCTATATAAACTGGATTGCTTTAGTCCATAGGACAAACAACAATCATACCATAGGCTAGCTTCTAGGGTTTAGCCTCCTTGATCTCGTGGTAGATCCACTCTTGTAACACACATCATCAATATAATCAAGCAGGACGTAGGGTTTTACCTCCATCAAGAGGGCCCGAACCTAGGTAAAACATCATGTCCCTTGTCTCCTGTTACCATCCGCCTAGACGCACAGTTCGGGACCCCCTACCCGAGATCCGCCGGTTTTGACACCGACATTGGTGGTTATGGAGAAGACAAAAAGGAGAAGATAGTCTCACATCAACTAGGTGTATCAACGGGCTATGGAGATGCCCATTAATAGATATCAATGTGAGTGAGTAGGGATTGCCATGCAACGGATGCACTAGAGCTAGAAGTGTATGCCATCTCAAAAAGAAACTAAGTGGGTGTGCATCCAATTTGCTTGCTCACGAAGACCTAGGGCACTTTGAGGAAGCCCATCATTGTAATATATAAGCCAAGTTCTTATAATGAAAAATTCCCACTAGTATATGAAAGTGACAACATAGGAGACTCTCTATCATGAAGATCATGGTGCTACTTTGAAACACAAGTGTGAAAAAAGGAAAGTAACATTTTCCCTTCTCACTTTTTCTTTCATTTTTTTATTTGGGCCTTCTCTTCTCGGGTCCGAAACTTCCTTCAAAACAAATACCCCATACAAAACTTCCTTCAAAAGGATGTCCGAAATCCCGTTCATAAAAAGATGAACTCGGGTCAGATTCGTTGTCGCGCAGTAAACAGATCTGAAAAGTGATGCACTAATCGGAAGGTTCCCGGAGTTTGGACGGTCGGATCGAGCTGAAATTTTAAAGGGTGGTAGATATGGGAATTCCGCAGCAAATGAACGGTTGGATCTTCCAAAGGACCTCCGAGATTCGCTCTAGATACCACGCCCTAAACTCGTCCAGATTCTCGTCCAGCTTTGACAGGGCTCTGGTATTATCATAGATCGCCAGAGATTCCTCCATCAGAACTCGATGAAATTTTGCATGGTTGTTGTAGACCTAATTCCGCTGAAGGAATCATCAAGGCGATACTTGAGGAGGTGGTGGCAGCGGATATAGGTTCGCTGTCCATAAAAACAGCACGGTCACACGAGGGCAATGTTGATGTTGAGCCCCTGGGCTCCATGGATGATTCCTTCATGATCTTGATAGAGATCAGAGTTGGTGATGACAAGGACATATGTCCGGTCTTGACGATCTGAAGAGGGGCCTGGTCTTCAGACCAGTCGAGGTGACCAGTTATGTCGGTGACAAAGACGCCAACGTTGCAATTGATCTGCAGACGAGCCATTGATCTTTTTGTCGATCACACAGGGAACTCTCAATGAAAGCACCAATGTCGGTGTCAAAACTGGCGGATCTCAGGTAGAGGGTCCTGAACTTTGCGTCTAAGGTCGACGGTAACAGGAGGCGGGGGACACGATGTTTACCCAGGTTCAGGACCTCTCTATGGAGGTAATACCCTACTTCCTGCTTGATTGATCTTGATGAATATGAGTATTACAAGAGTTGATCTACCACGAGATCGTAATGGCTAAACCCTAGAAGTCTAGCCTATATGATTATGATAATGATCTATGACTAGCCTGGCCCTGGTTTATATAATGCACCAGAGGATAACAAGAGTCCTAGCCGAATACGCCGATGGGGGGGAGTCCTTGTCTTGATCACCAAGTCTTGTGGAATCTTCCTTGTGTATACTTCGACTATCCGAACTGGCCCATGAGTAAATGGCCATGGGGGTCCTCGGCCCAATCCAACTGATCGGGAGACGACGTGGTGAGTACCCCCAGGTCCAGGACACCGTCACCCATTTTCCCAGCAACTCGAGACGTTATGAACGCCTGGCAGTCGCGTAGTGATGATTACTCCCTGGTTCAGTGCGGCATGCTTTACAGCTTAGAATCGGGGCTCCAAAAGCGTTTTGAGCAGCACAGAGCATATGAGATGTTCCAAGAGATGAAAATGGTTTTCCAAGCTCATGCCCGGGTCGAGAGATATGAAGTCTCCGACAAGTTCTATAGTTGTAAGATGGAGGAAAACAGTTCTGTCAGTGAGCACATACTCACTATGTCTGGGTTACACAACCATTTGTCTTAGTTGGGAGTTAATCTCCCAGATGACTCGGTCATTGACAGGATCCTCCAGTCGCTCCCACCTAGCTACAAGAGCTTTGTGATGAGCTACAATATGCAGGGGATGGAGAAGTCTATTCCTGAGTTATATTCAATGTTGAAATCAGCGGAGGTGGAAATCAAAAAGGAACTCAAGTGTTGATGGTGAATAAGACCACTAGTTTCAAGAAAGGCAAGGGTAAAAAGAACTTCAAGAAGAACGGGAAGGGAGTTGCCGTGCCCGGTAAATCAGTTGCCGGGAAGAAGCCAAACAATGGACCCCATCCCAAGACTCAGTGCTTTTATTGCAAGGGAAATGGTCAGTGGAAGCGGAACTGCCCCAAGTACTTAGCGGACAAGAAGGCCAGCAACACCAAAGGTATATGTGATATACATGTTATTGATGTGTACCTTACCAGTACTCGTAGTAGCTCCTGGGTATTTGATACTGGTGCGGTTGTTCATATTTGTAACTCAAAACAGGAGCTGCGGAATAAGCAGAGACTGGCGAAGGACGAGGTGACGATGCACGCCGGGAATGGTTCCAAGGTCGATGTGATCGCCGTCGGCACGCTACCTCTACATTTACCTACATGATTAGTTTTAAACCTCAATAATTGTTACTTAGTGCCAGCTTTGAGCATGAACATTGTATCTGGATCTCGTTTAATGTGAGATGGCTACTCATTTAAATCTGAGAATAATGGTTGTTCTATTTATTTGAGAGATATGTTTTATGGTCATGATCTCGAACATGATGTTACACATATTCATAGTGTGAGTACCAAAAGATGTAAGGTTAATAATGATAGTCCCACATACTTGTGGCATTGCCGCCTTGGTCACATTGGTGTCAAACACATGAAGAAACTCCATGCAGATGGACTTTTGGAGTCTCTTGATTATGAATCATTTGACACATGTGAACCATGCCTCATGGGCAAGATGACTAAGACTCCGTGATGATACGTGTTTGTCACAGTAGGTCGCGTTTTTTGTCATGCATGTACATCCATGACAAATTTATGATAGAATCAAGATAGCATACCTGTGCTGTCGTAGAAGTGTTCCATGACATTACCAAAATTATCATCACGAAAGTGTCCACTTCCATGACGATAAATCGTGCGTCACAGAAGTGCTTTCGTCAAGGGTGACCGACACGTGGCATCCACCGTAATGGAACGCCGTTAAGCTACGGGTCGGGTTTTGGATCCGATAACCCGTTAACAGCCCCGACCAATGGGGATTTTCCACGTGTAAAATCATCATTGGCTGGAGGAAACACGTGTCGGCTCATTGTTGAGACAGATGTCATCCACTCATTGGACAGAAGGCGCCTATGATACGTCGACACATGGCACGGCCTAACAGAGGCCCATTCCTGTGAAAAGGCTGGCCCGTTTGACTTGGTCAAAAGGTGATGGGCCGGCCCATGGAAAGCCTGTTAACGACCTGTTCGCATATAGCCCGTTTACAGCCCGCTAACCCAAGGCCCGTTACGCCCTATCCGAATTAGGCCCAGTAGCGTCATCTGGGCCATCCAATATGATTCCAGCCCATTTTCACTTCTGGCCCATGTATGGCCCATGACGTCTTTCGGCCCATATGAGGCCCTATGTAACTCTTGGCCTATTAACGGCCCGTGGTGAAACTGGCCCGCAATGAATAGTGTATCACTTTAGACCCATTAATGGCCCGTGGTGAAACTGGCCCGTAATGAATAGTGTATCACTTTATACCCATTAAGGGCCCGTTATTCAGTTGGGCCGTTTCCAGCCCATGTTATCTTTCGGCCTTCTCAGAGCCCATTTATTCTTGGGCTCATTTCGAGCATTCGTTTACTTACGTCCCGTTACTGTCATTTTCTGCTTGTGGGCCAAATTCAGCCTGTGGTTACAGTCGGCTCGTTTGTGGTCCGTTAATATATTGGGCCGTTTTCATGGCGTCATCAAATACAACCTATTAACGATGGCCCATTATGGTCGGCCCATGAACAGACGATTCCAACTCTAGCCCGTTTACGGCCATAATGCGGCCTGTTATTGGCCCATGTTTGGCCAATCGATCATACGGCCCGTATAAGGCCCATTGATGATACAGCCCATAGAAGGCCCATTGTTTCTACGGCCCATAGAAGGCCCAATGTTTCTACGGCCCGTAGAAGGCCTACTGTTTCTACGGCCCGTAGAAGGCCCACTGTTTCTATGGCCCGTAGGAGGGCCAGTGTCACTACAGTAAATATTAGCCCATGGTTATTGTGGCCTAGTTTTAAAAAATAGGTTATTGCAGCCACTAGCAAACCGCGGAAAAAGAACTGCATTGACTACAAGCAAACAAATAAACAAGACAACAAGGAAATAAATAAGCAAGCAACTTATGCTAGGCTATCACGGCTATTACACATATTATATCCACTGGGCATCAAAGTTCACCACCAGTGCAAATATAGGGAACACAGCAGCATATAAACGCCGCAGCAAAACAAGTCCAAAAACTAAAACCACTTCAGAAGAGTTCAAGAAACAATATCCTGGGTACCCATAATGCTGGCAAGATGCTTAACAAGCTTATTAACTTTCTCTTGTTTGGCGCTTTTATCCTCTAGCGCTTGATGTTGCACAAGAAAGTACGCATCTGAATTTTGCAGGGACTTCCTCAGTCCTTCGTCTTCTTGCCGCAGCACAACTGACTGATGCCTTTCAGCTTGTAGCTGAGACTGAAGAAGCCGAAGTGATTCAGGCAGCGAGTTCGAAGAGCTTGTGCCAGCGGTACTGGCCAGTAACTCGAACACTACATCAACGCAGGACTGTGGGGTTTTCTCACTGTCTACAAGATCGTTTTTATCACCTTTCTTGGAGACCAACATGGTTGTCTCACTATCTTGAACCTTATCTGCATTACTTTATCTACCATTGCATAGTGGGGTGCTCTTCTCCAATATTCTGTTTGCATACTACAAGAGAAACAAGCAGACACATCACAGGTTTAACTTGTAGTATACCAAACTCATTTTGGTAAACCGTTTCAGTAGTAAGGTGGACAGGATAACAACATGAAACAAACATATATCTATGTACTATGGTCACTGTATTGTCCATATCATTCTAGTTTATGTTCCCTAATCAAGATAGAGACACAGTTCAACTCATATATTTTTAAGACACAGCAGCATAGACAGAATATAAGTGTGAGAAACTACACAACATTGGCAGCACTTGTAATGTGCATCACATGAGAACATAATTGTTTATACAACTTAAACTGAAATCAACATAGAGCAAGAAGTTAGAACAGCAATCCAGTTAAAGAAATAGGTTTAAAACATACCTATTGCACCATAGGAGTTTCAATTGGATCCTTCAAATTCGAAAGTAGTTGGTATGAGTAAATACATTGATGCAACAACAAAGGAGTATGGACCATAGCTATGGAATCTAACCTAAGAACAGTTGCTGTGGTGGTCTTCGTGCTTTGGGCGATGCAATAGCTTTAGAAACTGCTCGTGTGGGGGTACTATGTGGTGGACATGGTGCTTTGTCAACTATAAGTGGGTTACTATCCGCTAGGGTTGCGGTTAGATGGGTTGTAGCTGGTTCTCTGCCCAATGGTGTAAGTGTGCAATCTGGAAGAGTCTCGATTATGTGTGGTGGGGCTAGTTTGTGGGCTAGTACAACCATGGTTCTATCTACATCGACGGGTAGCACTGTCTTTTGTGAAGAACGGGTATTTGCTCCCTTAGATACTGCCACCACCCCCTCCAATTCAAATGGCTGATAAACAAGAAAAGAAATTGAACGTGCAGACATTGTATGATAGACAGATGTGGTAATTCACATATATGTTGTCTAACCAAACAGGACAGCATGACACAATTTCACATATATGACGCCTAACTAAACAGGATAGCATGACACAGTTTCAGATATATGATGGATAACTTAACATGATATAATGGCATAATTCAACATATGATGAGTACCTAAACAGGATGACATGACAAAACTATATGATGTCTTTCTAAAATAGGTTGGGATGAAATAATTCACATACATGTTGTCTAAGTATACAGGATGGCATGATATAATTGACATAATTGATTCATATACTAAGCAGTTGGCACTCGCATGTATGATCTCTAAACTAAGCAGATAGAATTCAATATTGTGCATATGATGTCTAAACTAAGCAATGCAAGACACCATATGCATCATATGAGAAATATAAACATTGCAACTTAGAGCATACACCTCAGGTGGGATATAGGACTGGTCATCTGTCTCTGAATCCTCCTCTGAGGAGCTCCATGTAACCATCGAGATATATTCTTCAATAGGTACCATTGCCTGCTCTGAAGACCTTGTTTTCACTCCAAATTTTTCCATAACCGGCTCAAATGGCTGATACACATGAAGAGTAGTTCAATATACACAGATTGTCGACAAATGGAATACGTAATGAAAAAAAAGATGGCATGAGATAATTCACATATATGATGCCTGGCTCCATGGCGGTGCATAATTCACATATATGATAACTGGCTGAAAAACATGGCATTGCATAATTCACATATCTGATATAGAAAGCAAACAGGAGGCATTCACACAAAGCATGTCTAATCTAAGCAGATGGTGTGGCAATGCAAGACACCATATGCATGATATGAGCAATATAACCCAGCCAAGTTAGAGCATGCACCTTGGGGGGGGATACGACTAGTCATCCCTCTCTGAATCCTCCTCTGAGGAGCTATTTGTAGCCAGCAAGAAATCTGCATCGACAAGTAGCACTGACTGCTCAGAAGACCTTGTTTTCACTCCAGATTTTCCCATGACCGACTCAAACGGCTGATGCACAGGAAGAGTAGATGAATGTATAAATATTGTTGACAAATGGAATACATTATGGAAAAAAATATGGCACGATACAATTCACATATACAATGACTGGCTAAACAGGATGGCATTGCATGATTCACGTATATGATGCCTGGCTAAAGAAGATGGCATTGCATAATTCCCATATACTCCCTCCGTTCCTAAATATTTGTCTTTTTAGAGATTTCAAATGGACTACCACATACGGATGTATATAGACATATTTTAGAGTGTAGATTCACTCATTTTGTTCCGTATGTAGTCACTTGTTGAAATCTCTAAAAAGACAAATATTTAGGAATGGTGGGAGTATGATATAGAAACCAAACAGGTGGCATTCACACAAAGCAAATCTAAACTAAGCTGATGACATATAAGATGTATAATGTAAGCAATGCAAGGCGCCATATGCATGATATGACCAACATCAGCATGCCAGGTTAGACCAAGCACCTCAGGTGGTAAACATGCATGGTCGGCTCCTTCTGAATCTCCATCTGATCAGTTATATTCCTCTGGAATACAATCTGGAAATGCAGGAGAGGGGGGGCACTTTGCCCACCATGGAGCAGCGTCTGCATGACATTATATTCGCACGCAACGGTCTTCTCTTTTTCTCTACATGTTCAGTATGATTGTGTACAATATCTGACATGCATAATTAAAAAAATAGTTACATTTTGTAAGGCCTAAGGGGTGCATGCAAAAATCAAGATTGATGGTAGCAAACGAGTGGATGGATCCAAAACTAATGATAGCACGTAGATTATAGCTTCAGTTTAAAAAGATAGACAATAGATCATCTATCGTTTGTTGCCCACCCAACATGAACCACATAGAAGACCCTAGATGAACCAGATAGTAGACAGATACTATTCGTTCCTGGCTCGATATGAGACCCATGGGCAATTCAAAACTCAAGATTGAACGATAAAGTAGCAGGTAATAATAACCGGTGTATAACGTAAGCAAACACGAAAGACTGCGACCTCTCTTCCGGAACTGTGTAGTCCTCAAGTTCATCTGCTCAGTCGATGATGGTAATGCAGTTGGCGTGTCTGCCGGTAACGGGGAAGATGATCTGAGTCGGCGAAAGAAAGTCTGCAGGGGGGATCTCTGCTGCAGTGAACGCTTCTGTCGATTGTGCACCTCAGGTGGGGTGGATGACGGCACGGCAGGAGCAGGACATAACACACAGAGTTTTCTTTGATGCCAATCTGAAAATGAAGTAAATCTGTAAGGGCTCCTTAGAATTGGAGGATTCTATAAACGCAGGGACAGGAAAAACACAGGAATAGGATAGGAATGCACGTGCAAAATAGAGCATTTGGAAACATAGGATTTCAGTCAACCTGGGTGTTTGGCTCACATGAATTGGAAGAACAGAGGAATGGAGAAACAAAGTGATGCGACGAGTGTACAACCTCTTTGGCATAGCCTTGTGGACCTCAACATCATTGGGTTGGACGTGGAGGATGGTGATGATGCTGGTGTGACTGTCGGGGGGCGGGGAAGAAGATCCGAGGCCTCTGGAAACGGCACCGAGGGTACTGCTCCGCTGTGATGGACGGTTCCATCGTTGGAGCAGCTCCGCTAAGGTGTATGGCGACGAGGCTGAAGCATGACAAGACAGACAACTTTAATCTAAAGTGGGACCCTAATATCATCTGCAATAGATGATGTAAAATACATCACCAAAAAGTGCTAGATGTAAAACGCATTAGCCGCGCCACGGCCGCTCTGATAGATGTTGTAAGTACTATTCACTCTGAACTTAACTGAAGAAAATGAACTTCACAGTCAAAGCTGAATTTTACTGTCAAAACTGATTGAACTAGTAACAGAGCATTGCAATAGATGTTTAGGGCGTTCGAGCACTAGTAGCAGAGAAGCAGTGATCTAACTCAGCAGACGCTCGAGAAGGGAACGCACTAGCAGAGAGCAAGTCGTGCAGTAGCACCGTGAGCGAGTGCTAAAGCAGCAACTCCTATAGCTGCCAGAGGTCGTGCAGCAGCAGCAGCAGCGCAAGCGAGAGCAAGAGCAGAGCAGCAGCACGAACGAAAGCAGGAGCAGTGCAGCAGCGCGATCGACAGCAAGAACAGAGCCGTAGCGAGAGCGAGAGCCGGAGCAGCTGCAGCTAGTGCCTTTGTGGAAGTCACCCCTGAGGAAGCAATGACATGGGGGAGAGACGACGTGGATGATGTGGCCGGCAACGGCGCCGTCGATGGAGACGCCATGTTTGCTCGGTATCAAGCACCGGTAGCCCCGTGAGATCGAATAAAAGATAAAATGCAGCGGTGAGTGCAGAACCTTCTTGGTGGCGCCGAGTTGGCCCCGGCTTCATTAGAGGAATTGGTGAGGGTGCTGCAGTTCCGATGGGGCAGGTCAAGACAACGCTGTGGGGATTGAGGTGGTGCGATAGACGAGGCAAACGTCGGGGCAACTCCTTGGAGGTGGAGGACGGGGCGGCTGATCCGGCGGGACGACGAGATCGACAACGGATCCTCATCCGGTGCAGTGGATGAGGGACGGCGAGCTGTTACGGTGGACGATATAGTCGGGGAAGAGTCTCCGGCTAGGCGGCGGTCGGGAGGCCGACGGAGGAGCATGGGGTTTCACGGGTTTTGGCGGCCTCGGTGTATGAATGGGGGGGGGGGCGAAGGGGGAGGGGGGAGCCAAGCTTAGGGACACGCTTGTCCGAAATGTAGGGTCAGTTACCAGCATACCCCCACCAGTTTTGACACCGCGACATGGAGCTTCATTTCCTGTTGAGGGGTAGAAGGGGGATTTCGCGTGTATGGGCTGCAGGAGCGATTTCGGATGAGGAGGGAGTTCTTGTGCGCGTCCAAATTTCGGGATAACAAGGCGCGGCGCGGGTTGAAGAAGCGGGAGTTTCAAAGCAGGTGAGACAAAAGATACTCGAGCTTGAAAATTTCGGGAAAACAAGGTGCGGATTCCTTGTTCGGCAGAACAAACCTAACGTGTAAAAAAATCATACAAGACACAAGAGAGTCATGTCCCCTTTTACTATATTGCTATAGATGCCATTGAAAAACTACAAGAAAAATGTAAAAAAAATCGGGAGAACAAGATTACCCTGCACAGTACCAAATCGATTCGCACTTCCCTCAAGAACAACAAAAAACAAATCAATTCCCACCAAAGAAAGAGTAATGTCCCTTTTTATATGATTACAGATGCCATGATCTCGAATTTCAATTTTTGAATCCACGTTATGTTGAATTCGAATATATCATTAGGTGACCTTGCGGTTTATAATTGATGTAGTCATACATTTTGATCTTCCATCATATATGAACATTTTACTCCACCATGTGAACATATATATTGTCGTCTACCATATGGACTAAATTTGAATCAATTTTCCTTATTTTAATACGATTGTTGTCAAGTTATACAATAATTTAAATATTATCTTGATAACAAAAAGACATGCATATAGCAGTAATCATATTTCACTATGAACTACATGTACCATACGCTCTCCAATTCAAATATCTGTATCCATTTTATGTTGAATTCAAATCATACTACATTATTGGTCTAGGTAGCGAGATGTTCGGGATAATCGAAACCCTGTTTTCATACGTATAGTTTTTGGCTGAATTGGGACAAGTTTTGGTATAAGCCTCTTGCAAAACCAGAGATTCTCTCAACAAGCCTCGTGGTTCCGAGAGGGGACGTGTCACCTTTGTGTGCGAATCAATATACACTGCCTCCCCCTTGATTTTATTTACAGAGGCAACATAGAACTATATGAGTGCCCTGTTAAATTTTGGAATTATTTCGGGTTCACTTGGCCTTTTTATACATTAATTGAGTTTCTGGACTTTTAATGTGCATAATCTAAATATGAATTGCATGCACATGCTCCGGTGCACCAAAGTGGGTAGAAAAATCACATGTGTGTCCTTGGTTGAATTTCTAGGTCTTATGGAAGAAATGAGAATGAAATTCAAACATCTGGGCGTCACGACTCTGCTGAGAACATCGAGAAACTTAGATTTTAAATTCATGTAAATCCAAAACTCGGCTGGAAATCATGAAACTCGGCATGGTGTCATGTCATGGCACTAACATGTTGTGGTAAAAAATTGGGCCTATTTGGAAGCTCGTGGTTCTAAGAGGGAACGTGTCACATTTGGTCATTTAATGTGCATAAGTCAAATTTGAACTACAAGCACATGCTCTCGTGCACCAAAGTTGGTTGAAAAATCACATTTGTGTCCTCGGGTGAATTTCTAGGTCCCATGCAAGAAATGAGAATAAAATTAAAACATCTCGGCATCGTGGCTCGGCCGAGAACATTGAGAAACTTGGTTTTAAAATTCTTGTAAATCCAAAACATGTCTGAAAATCATGAAACTTGGCATGGATGTCATGTCATGGTACTACCATGTTGTGGTAAAAAAATGGCCGAATAGGAACAGATTTTGGTATAAGCTTCTTGCAAACCGAAGCTTCTCTCAAGAAGGCTTGTGGTTCTGAGAGGGAACGTATCACCGTTGAGTGCGAAACGATATATGTTGTCCCCCTTGAGTTTATTTACAAAGGCAACACAGAACTACATGAGTGCCCTGTTAAATTTTGGAATTATTCCGGCTTCGTTTGGCCTTATTTACACATTAATTGAGTTTTTGGTCATTTAATGTGCATAATTCAAATTTGAACTACAAGCACGTGCTCTCGTGCACCAAAGTTGGTTGAAAAATCACATTTGTGTCCTTGGGTGAATATCTACTCCCATGCAAAAAATGAGAATAAGATTCAAACATCTAGGCATCGTGGCTCGGTCAAGAACATTGAGAAACTTGGTTTTAAAATCATGAAAATTGGCATGGTGTCATTTCATGGTAGTACCATGCCGTGGTAAAAAAATTGACCGAATAGGAACAAATTTTGGTATAAGCTTCTTGCAAATCGGAGCTTCTCTCAAGAAGGCTCGTGGTTCTGGGAGGGAACGTGTCACCTTTGTGTGCATAATTTGGATTTGAAATACAAGCACATGTTCCAGTGCACCAAAGTTGGTTGAAGAATCACATGTGTGTCCTCGGGTAAATTTCTAGGTTCCATGCAAGAAATGGGAATGAAATTCAAAATTCTGGGCGTCGTGGCTGGGTTGGAAACATTGAGAAACTTAGTTTTTTAATTCCTGTAAATCCAAAACACGCATGAAAAAAATGAAACTTGGCTTGGTGCCATGACATGGCACCAACATGATGTGGTAAATTTGCAGTCCGATTTGCGAAGGCGCACACATTAACAATCAACAAAGTCATTTTGGAACAAGTGTTGTCATGTTACATTCGGAAACACAAGTATTATTGAAACCGTGGGCGTTCTACTTACTAGTACCATTTACGTGCCGCCATGAGTCCCCATTTTTTATTAGCTAGGAGGCGCCATGCAGGGTAGCTATTTGAGTACGAGAGGCGTGCGATCAGACCCCTGCGCGTGCTTATCGGGAGGAGAGCCCTTTGACCTCCATCTGCCGTCCACCTCTCTCCCAAGGTCTCTATTAATGACGCCCGAGCCTCTGTTTAATGGCGTGACTATGTCTCACTCGACTGAGATTTAAGAGAGTAAAAAGAAAATCTGAAAGCACGGATCTTGATGTAAGATCCGATGGACCTATGTAGCATCTACTTCGACTTATAGCAAGACTGATGAATATATAAGGACGATTTTTTTATCAAAGAAGGGCTTGCCCCTTCCGATTTTCATTACTAAAAACCACCACAATTCACAAGAAGTTCAGCACAACTCCAGCCTAACACGAAGGACTAAAAGCTACTCCCTCCATCCCATAATATAAGACGCTTTTTGACACTAGTATAGTGTCAAAAAATGTCTTACATTATGAGACGGAGGGAGTACCAGATTGAAATCGCAACATCCCAAGAGGCCAACAAAGGCCAAACATCCGTGCTAGAACCCAACATTTCAAAACCGACAACACAATCCACATCCTAAACCGATTATTACATCAAAAGAAACCAGGAAACTGAAGGAAGCCCAGCAGCAACTAGAAGAACAGCAACGCCGGGGTCACCACAGCAAGAGTTTTCTTCATTCCAGCCTCGCAACATTGATCTTCCACAGAAAGATAAGGACGATTAATTTTCTTACATAATTAGACAGATAATTAAAAAAGCCACATGCGGCTACGCTCGAAATACACAAGGGCAAAAGAAGAAGGAAGACAAGGATCTGGCTCGCTGATCTCTACTTTCTTGATGCGTTGCTGCAGGCCGCGGGAACTAGTCTCCGCGGCGAGCGGCGATTGTCGGATTTCGGGTTCCGGCAGACCCTCTAGATTCGAACACTGGGGTGCGCGCGGAGATTTCACCCTCTGCCTACCTGCACCTCACCGCCTTGCTATGATCTAAGCAATCAAAGTGACAACACAAGAGACACAGAGTTTATACTGGTTCAGGCCACCATTGTGGTGTAATACCCTACTCCAGTGTGTGGTGTGGTGGATTGCCTCTTGGGCTAATGATGGACCATACAAGGAAGAACAACCTCGCGAGGGTCTGCTCTTTGCTGGTGCGATGAACTTCTAGGGGGAGTTCAGTCGCTCTCTCTACTGGTTTCCTGGTGAGGATCCGATTTTTTCTACCTTGTGGTGGCTAGTCCTATTTATAGGCGAAGGCCCTGGGCCTCTTCCCAAATATTAAGCGAGAAGGGCGCCAACAATTGGCCATTTCGAAGGGGAACATCTAGTACACTTATCCTGACTAAAGTTGGTCCTCGCCTGTTAAAGGCTCTGACGATGACGCCTTCCTGGGCTCCACGATGACTTCCTTCCTGCCGTTGTGATGGTCTTGGTCTTGTAGCACCGAAATGGACGCCTTTGCTTGATGCTCTCGCCTGCGCTTGCTCCCTTTGCACCAAAGAGGAAAGAAGGACACTGCGCGGGCTGGCGCCCGCCTGGCGCCCTTGGTCGTCATGGCTTGCGTCATGGGCACCTCGTGAGGTACCTTGCCTTGATCTCTCCGCCTCCTCGCAAGCCAGCCTGATGAGGCCGTGCGTGAGGAGGTTCCCTGTCATCCACCCCGTGAGGCTTGGCCCCTCGCGAGGGTCTTGAGCTCGTGCTGATGAAGATGGGCCATCCTGGGCCGCCCCTTGAGCCACGATGCAGGCCGTAGGCAGGCAAGTCTGGGGACCCCCGTTCCCAGAACACCGACAGTAGCCCCCGGGCCCAAGGCGCGCCCGGACTTGGCTGAGCAGAGAGGCGAAGGGGCAAGTGTGACGCGCCGCGGGCCCTAACAGCCTGCGGTCTCGGGTGCCGCGTGGCGGTTGATTGGACATGGGCGGCTCTGTTCCCCACGACGCCTCGGCAACTGCACGAACTGACAAGTCCCTGCATGCAAAAACCGGTCATGATTACCTGCGATCGTGGAGGCCAACGGTTGGCCTCCCCTGGCTATAAGTTGGGAATGGCGTGAGCCATTCCAGTTCATCTTCCTCTGCTACTCCTCCTCTTCTTCATCTTCGCCATTGCTCCATCTCACGCTGATGGCACCCATCCGCCGGTTCTCCATAGAAGAGAAGGGAAAGGCCCCCCGAGAGGGTCCTGACCCGCTTCCGCCGAAGAAGAGGTTGGTCCTTTGCCGCCGAGATGAAGGCGCGCGGCAGGAGGTGTCGAGGCCTTGGTGCGAGCGGCCGCCGCCAGGGTTTCTGCTGCCCTTGTACGCCCGCCTTGAGGGCCCTACAGGAGTCGATGCCGAGCACCATGGACGACGCCGCCGTCGGCGCCGGCGGGTCACGGCGGTGCGCGTTATCCCTCCTGGAGTTCACGCTGAGGGCTCCTCCCAAGAGTTTGTGCTCCACATCGCCATGCCTCCTCGAGCTTGGATTCACCTTCCTCCTTCCTTCGCCTTCGAGATTCCACCGAGGGGGCCTTTCAGGCTCTGGCTGCAGCACGCCAATTGCCAGACTCCTGCGACCGATGCGGATGTCGAGGTCATCGCTCCAGGTAAGGTCTTCATGACCCGGGGCTGGGGCGAGATCGCCCGGGTTTGCAGGTCGAGGGGCGCCCTCGTGATCCACCTGGAGTTCGATGGCGCTTCCATGATGCTCTTCAAGGTCTTCGACGAAGATGGGCGTCAGCTGGAGTGCTGTCCCAGAGGCAGCGGCAGAAGCTCCGGAGGGGCAGGGACCAGGCCTGCCGTCGCACGTTCTTCCTGCAGCTCCTCGAGCGGCGGGGGCGCCGGAGGATCCAGCGACTCCGCCGAGCTCTTCGCGACTCCGGAGATGAGCGACGACAGCTACGATCCCCCGAGCCTGCGCCGCTCTCGGAGCAGGACGGGCTCGTTAGGCCGCCGCCGTCTCTGATCTGGATGAGGTTGGCGCCGGTGCCTGATGGCCCACTGTTGATGATGGCATCTGCCGTGATGGCTCCTGTAGTTAGGACTCCATAGGATACGCGTCTTTTGTCCCTGCGAGGAGCCAAGAACACAACCCGTGGGGGCTTGTAAGGTGTGTGTAGCTCCGTTTGTCAATATGATCCTTATCGTGAAGCCGTGTGAGGTGCTTATTCCGTCTTAGCTTAGCTTCTTCCTTTCGAACCTCACGAGGGCTTGGTGCTCTGCGCCGACAGGTCCCGGTCCCAAGGTGGCTTCAGCCGTCGCTGGTATGCCAGGTTGCGATGCCGTGGTCAAGGCCAGGAGGTTAGCGGCCCGGGGTCCAGTAAGAGCCCCTGAGTCGCGATGCTCAGGAGGTCCCCTTTAGCGCTCAAGCAGCCATTGTTCGGTAAGAAAGGAATGCGACGTTGCTAACACGGGATAGCATTGGATGCAGTGACAGTGTGGCGACAGCTAGTGTTTCCGGAGGGTGACTTATCTCGAGAGTCAGGAAACACTTCCTGGTGCGGTGCTAGGTCCGCGCATTGGCCGGCGAGGGGTTGCCTGGCGAGGTCCCCACATGCCTCTTTCCTCTCGCCTCTGCTCCCCTTTATGCTCTACGTCCTTGGGTCCCAGCCCTCAAGAAGGTCTCAGCCGTTGCTGGTTTTCCAGGTCGTGATGCCATGGACAAAGCCAGAGAGTGAGGGCTGGAGGGCCAGTAGGAGCCTTGAGTCACGATGCTCAGGCACCCCCCTTTAACGTGCAAGTGGTTTGCTCGGACGAGAGTGAAGAGGACGCCGTGAGGGCCTTGCCTGGCGCTGCTCCTTGAAGGGATCCTGCAGGCCCACCACAAAAAGAGCAAAAGTCCGCTATGGCAGGCGGTGGTCAGCCGTTAGTTGCTTTGGAGAGGCGGTGAGGCACTAAAGGCCTGACGAGGTGTATCGGGGCACCCGTGAGCCGGCGCGGGACTCACGGGGCCCTACCCCAAGGCGGGTTGCGCCCGGCACTGGGCCTTAACTTGTGATGTGTTCCTACAAATTTGGCTAGATGTTGATGCTCTACGTCCTCGGGTCCCGGCCCTCGAGCGAGTCTCAGCCGTCGCCGGTTTGCCAGGGCGCGATGCCATGGACAAAGCCAGAGGGTGAGGGCTGGAGAGCCAGTAAGAGCCCTGAGTCGCGATGCTCAGGTACCCCCCCTTTAACGCACAAGCTTGGTTACATGTCGATGCTCTACATCCTCGGGTCCCAGCCCTCGAGCGAGTCTCAGCCGTCGCTGGTTTGCCAGGGCGCGATGCCGTGGACAAAGCCAGAGGGTGAGGGATGGAGAGCCAGTAAGAGCCCTGAGTCGTGATGCTCAGGTACCCCCCCTTTAACGCGCAAGCGGCCGACATGAAGGAAGAAGAGGTTCCACGGACAGGCATCAAATAACAAGCATGATGGGTCGAATGCATGGCCCGAAAATAAACGCAAGAGGGGTACACGCTGCTGGGTCTGACCCGAGCGACTTGGGGATGACGCGGCCCGAGGGGCGCCCCCAACAAGGTAAGCTAAAAACATGAAAAGGGGGTACGCGCTGCAGGGACGGACCCACGCGGCCTGGGAATGATGCAGGCCTGAGGGCGCTCCAAGCTGGAAACGAAACTTGAAAGATGTCACCTGATAGTGTTGACGACGAAGGGGTGTTGAAGTAGGAGACGTAGCGGGCTGCGGGAGCCGATCTTCACGAGCCCCCAGGCCCAGGAGCCTCAGGAGGCTCCGGAGGCGCTGGTGACTCCTCGCGAACCATCTCCATCTCCACCAGGACTGCGGAACGCCTGGCCTCCTGAGCCTCTAGGATGCTCCTCATGAGGCGCTGGCGCACGGCAGCCGCGTTCGGCAAGCCGTAGGGCATGCGAACGTAGCTGTGGGGTGGGCCCCCGCAGCGCCCCACGCGTGAGGGCCAGAGGCGCTCCTGGGAGGCGGCTCGGTTGAGCCCTGGGATGTCGACGCAGACGCGTAGCACACCATCCTCGCCTGGATGAGGAGCTGCTGCGGGTAAGCGTCGGCTGCCACTCATGACTCTTGACTCCTACAACTCCTGTGTGATCTGACTGACAAACTCCTGAGGGTTTGGCCCTCCTTGCTTTGCTCCTTCCAGAGGGAGATGTGTTTTGAAACACGCCTCCATGTGGTGCCCAAGCGCGTCCCTCGTGACCTTAGCAAGGTCGATGGCCCCCCAGGAGGGAGCCCCCGAGCCCTGCTTGAGGAGGGCGCCGGGCACGCCTTCCTATGCGACAGAAAGAGGTGCGCCCTGAGCAGGCGCAGACCCTGAAGGGCCTGCCTCCTGAGGGGTGGGGCCTGGCGATGTCTTCTTCTTCTTGGGAGCTGCCTCAGGGAGCCTCCCGCTCCCTCGATCTGGATCTTCAAGCGATGCGGCCTGAAAAGCTCGTTCCAGGGAGCACACTGCGTCTCTTTCTTCACAAGGCACCATGATGACTCCACCGCTTCCTCGCATCTTGAGGACGTTGTAGCCGTGATGAGTCACGACCATGAACTTGGCGAGAGCTGGGTAGCCGAGGATGGCGTTGTACGACAGGCGAATGTGGGCGACGTCGAAGTCGATGAGCTTGGTGCGGTAGTTGTTGCGTGCCCCGAAGGTGACAGGGAGGCGGACCTGCCCAATTGGAACTGTGGAGCCGTCGGTGACTCTGGAGAAAGGCTTGGTTGGCTGAAGCTGATCGTAAGGCACTTGGAGATTGTTGAACGTCTCTACGGACAGGACGTTGAGCCCTGCCCCGTCATCAATGAGGGTCCTGGTGACTTGCACGTTGCTGATGACTGGGGAGCAAAGCATTGGGAGGACTCCGGCTGTGGCCGCGCACTTGAGCTGATCCACTGAGCTGAACGTGATGGCGCATGCCGACCACCTGAGGGGGCACGTGGCTTCAAGCTTGGGGAGGACCGCATTCACTTCGCGGGCGAACTTCTTGAAGATGCGTTGAGAGGCTGGGGCTGGAGCTCCGCCTAGGATGCAGGCGATCGCGCGCGGCTCCTAGAAGCCCCCTGCCCCCTTGTCCTGATGATGGTCCTCGTTTCTCCTTGGCTGCGGCGGCAGTGGAGGGAGGCCTGCGTTTCCTTGCAGACGATCCTCGCGAGGCTGATCCCTCCAGTCTCCCTCGCGAGGCTGATCCTGCCAGCGATCCTCGTGAGGTCGGTCGCGCCACCCTTGGCGAGGGCCGCGGTCTTCCCAGCGTCCTACGTTCCTTCCTCCTCCTCGGTCATAGCCACGATCGTTGCGGTCGGGGCGTCGGCCCACCCTTCCTTCTCGCACGGCTCGGAGCTCTTGGCATTCGTTGGTGTTGTGGGTGTGGAGGTCGTGGTACACACAGTATCGGCTGCCCTTGAAAGACTCTGGCTGATCTCTGCCCCGCTTGGTGTCTGGTTCTACCGCGAGCATGGCAGCCCCCTTGCGCTTCACGTCCTTGGCCTTGGATTTCTTCT
The DNA here is from genome assembly GCF_018294505.1 of Triticum aestivum. Lineage (NCBI taxonomy): Eukaryota > Viridiplantae > Streptophyta > Magnoliopsida > Poales > Poaceae > Triticum > Triticum aestivum. The sequence continues at coordinate 42,594,696 of NC_057813.1, forward strand.
CTTCTGGGTCCGCGGCTGGCAGCTTGAGGAGGGAAAGACGCCCTTCCTCAGCCCTGGCGCACTTAGTTGCCAAGTTGAAGAGCTCCAAGAAAGTGCACAGATTTTCATGCATCGCCAGCTCCTCCTTCATCTTGACGTCACGCACGCCGTCAGAGAAGGCTGAGATGATGGCCTCCTCGGTCACCTTGGGAATCTTGAGGCGCGCGTTGTTGAAGCGCTGGATGTACTTCTGCAGGGTCTCCCCTGGTTGCTGCTTGATGCGGCGCATGTCGCTCATGGTAGGTGGCCGGTCGCGAGTACCTTGGAAGTTGGCGATGAAACAGGTGCGCATCTCGTCCCAGGAGGAGATCGTGCCTGGAGCCAGGTTCAGGAGCCAGGTGCAGGCCCCGTCCTTGAGCACCATGTGAAACCAGTTCGCCATGACTTTCTCATCCCCGTTGGCGGCTTCGATGCCTAGCTCATAGAGCTGGAGGAACTCCGCAGGGTCGGCCGTGCCGTTGTAGCGAGGAGCCAGGTCCGGCTTGAACTTGCAGGGCCACGCGACGCTGCGCAGCTCGGTGGTGAAGGCGCGGCAGCCTGATGTGGCCACGGGAGGCCTCTGGTGACGAGGAGCTTGGTCTTGCGGGCCCCCGTGCGCTGCAGCTGGGAGCAGCGCGGGGTCTTGGCATGCTAGAACAGGAGCATGGTCGCGACGGACCGGAGCAGGGAGCACTCGGGCAGCTTCTTGGGGGTGAGGAACCTCTTGGCAGCTCCGCTCTTGCTGCGCTGGCGCCGGACGGAGCGGGTTCCGCCTAGGGGCCACGCACCTTGGGGCCAGGGCGCCTTCTTGAGGGGGAGGCGGCTGAGGCGCCCCCAGAGCTTCATTGCCCACGCAGGGCGGGGCGCGGTGCAGCGAGATGGACGGCGCGGGGGAGCCCCCTGCGGCGCGGACGAGCTCGGCGACGCGGTCGAGCCACTCTTCATAGATGTCGTCGACTGGGCGGTAGCACAGGAGCTCGTTTACCGTGATGAGTGCAGCTCGAGCCTCCATGGCCGCATGGGGCGCGCGGGATGAAGAACTAGCCGGGGTGAGCGAGGGAGTGGCAGTGCGGCCGTCTCGCCTCATGGAAGGATGCTGGGACGATGTTTGCTGCTCGTTCCCCGCCGGGCCGGTGGCGGCGTTGACGGCAGGCGACGGGGAACAGCGGGGGTGGCCGCCGACGGGGGTCGTCTGGGCGACGCGGAAAGCGAGAGCGGCTCGGCGCTCGGCGCGGTCCCGACGAGCATCTGACATGGATGCGATGGTCGATGGAGAATAGGGCGGCGGAAGACGAATTCTGGCGCACCCCTACCTGGCGCGCCAAATGTCGGATTTCGGGTTCCGGCAGACCCTCTAGATTCGAACACTGGGGTGCACGCGGAAATTTCGCCCTCTGCCTACCTGCACCTCCTCACCTCGCTATGATCTAAGCAATCAAAGGGACAACACAAGAGACACAAAGTTTATACTGGTTCAGGCCACCATTGTGGTGTAATACCCTACTCCAGTGTGTGGTGTGGTGGATTGCCTCTTGGGCTGATGATGGACCATACAAGGAAGAACAGCCTCGCGAGGGTCTGCTCTTTGCTGGTGCGATGAACTTCTAGGGGGAGTTCAGTCGCTCTCTCTACTGGTTTCCTGGTGAGGATCCGATTTTTTCTACCTTGTGGTGGCTAGTCCTATTTATAGGCGAAGGCCCTGGGCCTCTTCCCAAATATTGAGCGGGAAGGGTGCCAACAATTGGCCATTTCGAATGGGAACATCTAGTACACTTATCCTGACTAAAGTTAGTCCTCGCCTGTCAAAGGCTCTGATGATGACGCCTTCCTAGGCTCCACGATGACTTCCTTCCTACCGTTGCGACGGTCTTGGTCTTGTAGCACCGAAATGGACGCCATTGCTTGATGCTCTCGCCTGCGCTTGCTCCCTTTGCACCAAAGAGGAAAGAAGGACACTGCGCAGGCTGGCGCCCGCCTGACGCCCTTGGTCGTCATGGCTTGCGTCATGGGCACCTCGTGAGGTACCCCGCCTTGATCTCTCCGCCTCCTTGCGAGCCAGCCTGACGAGGCCGTGCCTGAGGAGGTTCCCTGTCGTCCACCCCGCGAGGCTTGGCCCCTCGCGTGGGTCTTGAGCTCGTGCTGATGAAGATGGGCCATCCTGGGCCGCCCCTTGAGCCACGCTACAGGCCGCAGGCAGGCAAGTCTAGGTACCCCCGTTCCCAGAACGCCGACAACGATGAGCTCTTTCGTGTCCTCAAGACGCTGCTTGAGAACATCCACGGATTCCTCCAACAGCCTTTAGCGCTCGTTGTGGAGCATGTCATTCTCGTCCATAAGTTTCTTGACGATGACGCCGGTCCTCTTCAACAAAGCACTGGTCTCCTCCTACTGGTCTGCACTTCAGACGACCTTCTCCCTCAGCAGGTCACGCTCGGCCCGGAGCCTCTCATTGCCCTCCCTTAGTTGCCGGTTGAAGCCGGTAGCCTATTCAAATGAGGCTTTCACGTCATCCTGCAACCTCGCCAAGCCGGAGATCTGATCCATCTGGCTATGGACGATCGCATGCATGCGCCTGTAACAGTCGTTGCCTGCTCTCAAGAAATTTTCCCAGGCCACCGCGACGCGGCGGGACATCTCTGCTGCATTCATGGCGCACCGGGACATCTCTGCTACTTCCGCCGCGCGGCCGGACCAGTCTGCTGCATCGACAGCGCGGCGGGACCTCCGTGCTGCTTCAGCGGCGCGGCGGGACCTTTGTGCTGCTACTTCCGTGCGGCGCGACATGTCGACTGCTCTTGCAGCGAGGCGGGACATCTCTCGTGCTTCCGCTTCCATGCTCGCCTCTCCCTGGTAGCAATCTCTCAACCCAGAACTCACGCTGGCCATGGAGACACAAGGGAAGGATGCTGAACGACTTGTTTGTTTTTGTGGATGAGGAGTTGAGGAGAAATGTGCAGTCATCTTGGCATACTAGTATTTATAACCGAGTACTAATACGCTCCTAAGTGGGAAACCTTTTAGGTTGTGATCGGTGTGAACAGGTTTGGAATTCAATATAGCGTGGTACTAATACGCTCCTAAGTGGGAAACCGTTTAGGTTGTGATCGGTGTGAACAGGTCTGCAATATAGCGTGGAGTAATTTGGAATGTGACGAGATGCAAGCTCAAAATTTATAAATACCCGCGTGGCGAGCTCTAGGCTAGTCCTTTTTTCAGACGCATTAAACCTATATCTCGGGACTTCTCGCACGCACCATCGTGCCACCCACAAAAACTTGTACTCTAAGTTTAGTAGTATGTTATACAGGAAGAGAAGAGGTGCGCGCACGCACTCTTCCTCTCACACACGCGTCTGTTTTTTCTTGAAAAGGTGGATGATGACCCCCGGCCTCTGCATCTGAGAGTCACACACGCATCTGTAGCTACGAATTGTAGTGTTCTCAACCATCTGATTGGCTCTATCATGGATGTACCTATATACTAAAACATGTCTAGATACATCTATATTTTGACAAATGGAAGGCATGTATTGTGGAACGGAGGGAGTGGTTGTCATCAAAATGGGTAAAAAGGGACGTATCTAGAACTAAAATACGTCTACATACATCTCCTTTTATCCATTTCGATGACAAGTAGTAATTCTTACCCAAAGGAACTTTATATCCAACAGATACAAAATATCCGTTCGACTGTTGGAAATTACTGATCTGATGTCGAAGTAATTGCCGCATCGCCACCAAAACCCACCATTTCTTAAGCTAAAGTAGACCAAGGTAATCCCTATATTAGCAAATTACTAAGATAAACAGAAGGCACTATCGAAACATTTAGGACGTGAGCTTGTCAATCTGAATGTGGAGGGACACAAGCTTAGCCCCGGCCAGCAGCTTGGGCAGAACTGTCAAGAAGGTCAGCTCCTGCACGTCGACGTCGCCGGGATCCTTGCTGCTTGTCACCTCCATTTCCACCTCGACGGCGTCGGTCGTGCCTTTGGGCTCCCCCGGCGGGCCGTTCGCCCACAGCTTGGCCCAGTAGTGCGGTAGTGGGGACGCCCCGCTCTGATGCAGACGACTGACATGGCGATAGGCGTGCCGATGTCGAGCATGCCGCGGACCAAGAAAAACGCGCGGCGGTCCTCCTCCGTGAACAGCAAGAGTCGTGGCTCCGACAGTGGCACTTGCAGCTGGAGCACCTTGCCGTACTGGATCCTGTGCACGGGCATGGGATGCGCATTGCTGATGTGATGGTAGAGCGCCGGCGGCGGGCCTTCGTGGCCGCAGACGGGCACGGGGCATTTGCAGGGCGCAAGCGGACACACGCTCTGTTGATCGGCGAGCTTGTGGTAAGTGACATAGAGCCCACAGCCTTCATGTGGGCACTCCACCCTCAGCGACGAAACGACGGCGTCCCCCGCCGTGTTCCGCACATCGAAGCCACCGCCGCACTCACACTTCTAGCACTGCCGCTGGTTCCCGGGGCGCTCGACGCGGCAGTCCGCGCAGGCCAGATGCCCTCCCTTGCACTACAGAAATCAATCGAACAACACATCAATCAAGAAACCTGCACCTTGCTCAATCAGCCGAATGGACGAGGTGTATTCGAACCTCATACACTGGAGGCGTCAAGGGGCGGAGGCACAAGGGGCAGTGGAGCACGGTGAGGTCCATCGAGACCTTAGTGAGCTCCCTCGTCGGTTCCTGTTCCGTCTGCATGATCTTGCCCTCCTCGTGCACAACCATCTCTCGCTTGGGCTGGGGCATTACAAAGATTTACCACCACATATTTTATACTCTGTGCATAACTGTCCTCCCGCATACCAAGGAAGGCAGTAGTTTGAGTTTTCTGGACAAATTTGCCCCTGCGCATGAGTAAGCTGCATAAATATCGACAGTAAATGCGCATGCATGGTTGGCTGGTCCTCCTTCCTTTTCGCTTGAGTTGGCTTCCCCAGGCGGTCAAGCCGCATCCGGCGCTGCACGCGTTTGCCTGTAGCCATTTTAGGCTTTGGAAACTGGCTCGATTAATGGGGGCAGAACTAATCAAGCGGGGGCACAGATGGAAACCAATGCGGACACGCAGACTAATCTGAGAAAAACAAGAAAAAGTTTTACGCAAAGTAAAAGGAATCGGAGGGAGTACTACTTCAAGGTGCATTAAATCAACACATGCAAGTATCAAAAGGAGAGTCACGGCATGCATGCATGCATTGTAATTAATGCATCGGTAACCCTAAATTATTGAAATATATCGAGTGCAGTGCTTTGATGTGTCGCGTCAACTCGTACATCAACGAGAAGTTTGATTATCCTCTCCCTTGCGGACTTAACTACACCTGCCTTTGGCTGTATGACAGGTTGGCCACACACCTGTCGGACCCACCTGTCATACACGCAAAGACAGGAGCGTCCCTCCCTCGCCCATGAGCATGGTGGCTGGCAAGACTAGGAGAAGCTTTCGCTACACGCTCTCCCTCCCGCACGCGGTGGACATGAAGAAGATCAATCGGTGTCAGATGGCCAGAAGCGTACTGTAGTACTCCTCCAGTGCAGTAGTACACCATCATTGTTCGACTTCCCGAAGAGGCAAAGAGCCAAGCGCAGCCCGGACGCTCGTGTGGCAATTTCATGTGTAGAGTAGTCTAGATAGCGTGTACCGTGCCTGTAAGCTTAAAATCGTTGGGGTCGGCTCCATGCTATGTGGCCGTCTTGAAGTTTTTTTTAAAATTAAAATAGTCTTCTGGCCCTACCTGTCATCCTGGTGATTGTAGTTTGCACGCTCATCTGGTCAAGACAGGAATATATATTTTAATTTGTTTTTTTTCGAAAAAGGGGGGACTCCCCGGCCTCTGCATCAGAACGATGCATACGGCCACATATATTTTAATTTGTGGCGGGTAAATGTTAGAGGTTGCAGCAAATATATTGTACACTGTGGGTGTTTCAGCCAAGTTTAGAGGCAAGCGTGTGGGGCCAGTGCTATGATGTGTCGCGTCAACTCGTAGAACGAGGAGAAGCTTGATTTTACTACACGCCTTCTCCCTCGCCCATGTGCGTTGTTGCTCGCAAACGAGGACATGCTTTTGCTTAGTAGTACTTCTACAACAAGCTATCCGTCCCACTCGCGGTGGACGGACATGCAGCAATGGATTCGACATTGTAGAAGCAGTAGTAGTAACATCATTGTTCGTCTTCTCGAAGAGGCGAAGAGCCAAGCGCAAACCGAACGTTGCAGTTGCGAACATTGGAGCACGCATATAGCCAGGCTCTTGCATGAGACAAAATTGCTATGTGAGCCCACTATTGTACTAGTACGTACAACTACTTGCTAGTATAGCCCTGTAAGCCAGAAAGGAGTATTTTCCCTTCTAGAGATTTCAACAAGTGACTAGACTACACCGAGACGGAGTACATATGGAGCAAAATGAGTGAATCTGCACCATAAATAAATACTTACTAGTTCTACCGATATTGAGTATACTGACTAGTCTCTTTTTGACACGCATTTACGTTTTTTTGACACAATACAGACGCAAGCGCTCATATACACGCGCATACACTCACCCCTATGAACACACACACGCACGACACTATCATCTTGAAATTTACAAAGCCACCATAGGCACCTCGTCGTCGACGGGTCCATAGGTGCTCGAATGCCAAGGAGGAAGAGGGTAGCGGTTCCCGAGACGTTGAACGGTCAATGATGCATCCTCAATTACATGCAGAGGGAATTAATTGGAGAAGTAGACTAGAGCCAACACGATGTGAATGCAACAGAGTTTGGACTCTCATATAATAAAGGCGCCCCACCACTCCACTCCATCTACTCCCAAGTCTCTGCGCAACACTGCTCACTCCAATCCAAGACCAAGTGACCAGAAGCCACAAGCACCTATGGAGGCGATGGATGCGAGCGGCAGTCGGCTGTGCCAAATCATCCAAGGCACCGGCCTGCGGCCCCGCACCACGCAGCGTTTCCAGATGGTGCTGGCGACCGCAGGCATCGTAGCCCTCGCCGACACCGGCTTGGCCTCTCGCATGGACGACATGATGGTCAACTCCATCCGCAAGTTCACTGCCGTCAAGAAGCGTGCGGACGACCTTGCCATACTGCTCCAGCCCGCGCTCCCAGGCTCCTCATTTCCTGCCACCCTCATCGGCCTACATGGTGACGAACTCTTTCAAGCCCTGGTGGCCCTGCAGGTGCTGGAGGTCGCGACGAAGAATATGCACCTCGAGGCCGCGCTCGCCGCGCAGCGCCTCGCCATGCAAGAAACCGTCGACCTGCACATCCACGTCTACGAGGAAATCGTCTACATAGGCCACTACAAGGCAAGCGAGGACAGAAAGACGTTGGCCTTCTTCAGCGGCTGTAATCTTTGGATGCCATTGTTCAGAAGCACGTCGACCTGGCCATGAAAGCCGCTGCTACTTAGGCGCCGTTAGGTGGGCCGACGCCCTGAGTCGAGGAGGTGGACATCGTCGATGGATGCATCTCTTCTTCTTGCCTCCTGTAACCAGCACTGCATCGCCTTGTGGCCTTAATGTTTTATTAGTATAGTACTCCCTTCGTTCCCAAATATAAGTCTTTCTAAAGATTCCAGCAAGTGACTACTACATACGGAGCAAAATGAGTGAATCTACACTCTAAACTATGTCTTCATACATCTATATGATGTATTCCATTTGAACTAGTATCTAAAAAGGCTTATATTTATGAACGGAGGGAGTATATGGCATTTTTTATTCCAGTCATAACGTTTTCACTGTGAGGTGGGGCCGCAGTTGACCAAACCCACCCCACCCACCGGGAGTCGGCCGAGTTTAGAATTAGAAGAGAGAAACGAGGGAGGAGAGCTAGCTGTAGCACGGACGCTGTTGTCAGATGGGACTCCTGTTTATAGAATAGGAGTACTGAGCACTCGTGCCTCTTTTTTTAGGGAAAAATTAGTCGTATGTCTAGTACCACTAGTTGGGTGCGTGCGACCTATAGTTGTCATCACTTTAGGTCTCCTTTTCGAACCGCAGCTACGCTTCACAGTACATATTTTTTCACGCATTTATCCTCCTATATGTACTCCTAGGCTATTTCCACGTGCTACCATTCGCCGACATGTGGGACATATAGCATCTGGGTTGTAGTGCATGCACGACTCGGAGCATATGCCGGGGTACTTTACATTTTAGACCTCACGGATTACATGCAAACCCCCCGCGGAAGAATAAATAAATCAATGAATTACTACATGAAACCGGATTATTTCATGGAAATGGGAGCACGTTCATTAAAATTTTGGACATAACACGTTTATAAAAAATGACTGGACCTAAACCAGTCTAAGGGCCTCTTTGTTTTTTCCCGAAAAAAGGGCCTCTTTGATTCGCAGGATACTGAAAACACAGGAATGGGGAGAGTATGATGGCGATGAACCAAGACGAGGAGAACTCTAACTCAGTTAGAGGTTAGAGTTAGATTCTAACCCTGAACTAACTCTAAACCAAAGAGGTGTATGGATGGCATGGTTAGATTGACAATAAATGCTCTATCTCAATCATTTGACTACTTTGGACCCTATTTTTAGTCAGACTAAAATAAGTCCCTTGGATCCAAGCACCCTCTTGGTGTGGCCGGCTCTTCTGTGGCCTCCTCCCGCTCACAATTGACATAAACGAACCATCTATACAAATCAAGCATGCAAAACATGATAATTTTTACTTTGTCCATACAAATGAGATATCCCACTTAAACATACAAGTCGTCAATCAAGCTTCACAAAATAAAAAAACACTTCATGAAACAAAGAATGAGCTAACTCATCACGGAAGTCGTTCATGATAGGGAGGGAGCCCGGAGCCCCTCATGCACCGAGGGAGGAGCTCGCCATCGTCGCTCTGGAGGAAGGATCTATAGAGCCCAAGCCCCGGGAACCCCTCCGACGCCGACCCTTGCGAGTTGAGGTCGACACCGGCATGGGTAGCAGGGCCGCTTGCCGCCGACTGGGAACTTAATCTTTGGGCCTCTAGAAATAATGCAAGCCTGTAACTAAAATACCTAGAAAGGTGAACTGAACCTTTGGGCCTCTAGAAATAATGCAAGCCTGAAACTGAAATACCTAGAAAGGTGAGCTGAATCTTTGGGCCTCTAGAAATAATGCAAGCCTGAAACTTAAATACCTAGAAAGGTGAACTGAATCTTTGGGCCTCTAGAAATAATGCAAGTCTATAACTAAAATACCTAGAAAGGTGAACTGAACCTTTGGGCCTCTAGAAATAATGCAAGCCTGAAACTGAAATACCTAGAAAGGTGAACTGAATCTTTGGGCCTCTAGAAATAATGCAAGCCTAAAACTCAAATACCTAGAAAGGTGAACTGAATCTTTGGGCCTCTACAAATAATGCAAGCCTGAAATTGAAATACCTAGAAAGGTGACCTGAATCTTTGGGCCTATAGAAAGATTTATTACCTCCTCAAGCAGCATCAAACAATTCCATGCGTGCACCGCAAATCTATAGCAACTTTGATCAGGATCTACTTTTCCAAATCGGAATTAGCGCTAGAGCAAGCAAGATCAGTGATATGGTCGTGAGACAGAGAAGGAACGAACAAACTCACCCCTCTCGCGACCTCCCTGGTAGATGCGCCGCCGCCGCACACGACAGTGGGACAAAAACGACTGGTGAAGGGGGAGCGGGGTGACCTTCGAAGGTCAGCGGGAGAGGGCGGCCGGAGTAGGGCGGCGGAGGCCGGAAGGAGAGGGCGGCCGAAGGAGAGAGAGGGCAAGCAGCCCTTGGGCGGGCGGCCTTATGGGGAACAAAGAGGAGTCGTGCGAGAGGGGGGAGCGATCTGGTGTGGGCAGGTGAGATTTTTAGGGGAGCGATTTGGTACGGGCAGGTGAGATTTTTTTAGTTCTCTTTTAGTGGGCCCGAGGATAACTAACCCAATTAGACCTCTCCACCGGGCTAGTTTTTTTAGCTGGGTTAGAGCAAACTAGCTCAAACTAACCCCTCTTATTTCGATAATTTGAGGCTATTTCAACCCAAACTAGCTCTAACTCAGGGATCCAAACAAAGAGGAGGGTTATTGTATATGCTACAGCGTGGACCGTAGCACATTGTTTTTTATGGCCATATCACCACATTGTTTTCTACTGCTGGTTCACTGGGATACCGTGGTTCACACGGCTGGTTCACTGGGCTGCCGTGGTTCGCACTCCTCCAACCTGAGTAGTACACCCTCCGTTCCTAAATATAAGTCTTCGTAGATATTTCACTGTGGACCACATACGGATGTATATAGATGCATTTTATGTGTAGATTCACTCATTTTTATCCGTATGTGGTCCATAGTGAAATCTCTGCAAAGACTTATATTTAGGAATGGAGGGAGTAGTATAGTACTAGTATATACCGCATCATTCTTTGCTCCTTCTTACTACTCCGACATGTGGGAGAGCTAGCATCCGGGTCGACGTGTCATGCACCAGATTAGAGCGCGGAACGGAAAGGGGGCATCACCCTGGTCGGAGCGCCAGTAATTCATGACTATAGTGAGTGGTCATATCACAAGTCTTTCCAGCTGCAACGCGCCGTCAAATCGCATAGCCCCACTCGGTCACCCTCCTCGCCTCTCTGTCAAACCGCCTACCCGAAAACTGCCGCGCGTACTGCTCGGGAAAAGCCCCGCCCTCAACTTTTAACTACACGAAAATAGTTCGAGCTTGTTCGTTCTATATAAATACAGTACTTACTCTATGTTTATTCACCCGTGGGGTTGTTCAATGAATGGAGGGGCGGGGAGCACAAGTGAACAATACTGTAGTACTACCTCCGTCTTGGTTTATTGGTCCTCATTGTAATCTGTGCCAAATTTTGACCATAAATTTAACTAACAAAATGCTCATGCATGTCACAAAAAATTATATATTTGAAAACTATGTTCGAATATGAACCCAGCGTTATAATTTTTGTTAACATGCATAACATTTTGTCAGTTAAATCTTTGGTCAAAATTTAGCACAAACTACATAGGGGACTAATAAACCAGGACGGAGGTAGTAGTAAGTAGGAGTCGTGGAGTAGTCACCTTAAATAGAGAGTTTCTTTTCTTTAATGCCAAGTACACAAATTGAAACACTTGTTGTGCAGACAAAAAAGATAATCACTCCACTATATATGCACGCAGGGGCCTGAGCGCTTGCTTTACTAGGGTTGCTCTCTTCATTCTCTCGTCCTCTCTAGATATAAACAAGACAGCGGTAGCGACATTTTCTCTCTGCTCACCGCTGGTCACAGATCCGGCCGGATCCCTTCGGCCGGTGTGTGTAGAGGACTAAAAGGTGCATCGTTCACGCGGTCATCGCCGTCGAGGGAGGAAACCCACAGCTGTCGGAGGGGCCCGATCCTCTGCCTGTGCCGTTCTCTCCGACACAGCGCCGACTCGGGAGGTCCTCCGACCCTTCTTCCTCCCTGCCATATTGTCCGCGGATCCGACCTGCCGCCGCCGACATCCCGGCGACCCTCGGGTATAAGTTCTTCAAAAGCGGCCTTGCTCTACTTCCCCAGCTCCCCACGTGTCTGCATGTGCATCTTTTTCTACTCCCATCATCTCTTCCAAAGCCACCTAAATTTTTAGTATTATTAGAGGTAAAGCTACTTCATGCATTTGAATCTAGGGCTTTGTCCAAACAACGAAGAAAGGGGGAAAGTTGTAGCGTGAATCTAGGACTTGATTCAAAGAGGAAATAATATGGTGAAAGTAGTAGAGACCGGATACCCAACCAGTCTCTTAGTTGAAAAGGGAAATAATGAGAAAACGCAGTACAAACTGGATAAGGAACAGATCTATTATTGGTTGAAAAAAGGATAGAAAGTGGCGGCTGGTGGACAAGTCAACAGAGTATGTCCAGGATTAGATTTGTTGCCATCACATAGTAAAAGGTCTCCAGGATTAGATTTGTTACCCTCACATAGTAAAAGGTCTCAGGATTAGATTTGCTGCCCTCACATAGTAAAAGGTCTCGGGATTAGATTTGCTGCCCTCACATAGTAAAAGGTCTCGGGATTAGATTTGCTGCCCTCACATAGTGAAAGGTCTCAGGATTAGATTTGCTGCCCTCACATAGTAAAAGGTCTCCAGGATTAGATTTGCTGCCCTCACATAGTAAAAGGTCTCCAGGATTAGGTTTGCTGCCCTCACATAGCGTGAACAAGCTCGGCATGTCCACTTTATGCCTCCTTGTAGGTACATTGTGCTGATGCGTCCACTGTCGCATGTCCTTATACCAACCTTTTGCTGTTGTTAATGTAAGGGCGCATGTAAAATGAAGCGATCACACTGTTACCTTAGGGACATGTCTATCCAGTGTTATTGTTAATCTAATACCTCCAGTGATAAGATGCAATTAAACTGTGTTACAAATGGCACTCCTGCTGTTTTCCCCAGTATGATAAGTAAGTTGCTCCTTTACGCTGCTGAGTGTCCTGGTGTCCCCACGGTCCCATGCCCTTAAACCAACTCTTTAGCTACTGTTGATTTACTGTGTCTGGTAAACAAGCAATGCCACCATTAAAGTAATCCCATATCTGAGGAATCTGATTGTTGATCATAATGCTTCTGGTAACATGAAGCATTGCTGACGTTTTAAAATTTCTACTGTCCTTGCATGATTGCCATGAACATAATTAAGATGCTTATTTTCATTTTGTATATGTTTCGTATATTCTTATTGACCAGCAACTGTTTACTTTCTATCATTTTGTGCAGATAGGGATATCCATTTCACCTTGTTGCTATTGTGACCTTTTGGTGAACTGCACAAAACACTTTTTTTGGAATGAGTGTCTTGTGCAGTTCAACTAAAATGTCACGTGGGCAACATCTCTCAATTTTGGTGGAACTGCACAAAATGGTGATTGGAGTTTCCAAAATCTCCGTCAAATTCTGCGGGTAATCTCGTGCAACATTTTATTAGCCTTTGCAAGATGGAGCCGTCACTGTCACCACAATGGCACTTTATTTTAGTGGAACTGCACAAAAGGATAAGAAAATTATAGTTGCACCTTACATGAGCCGGAAAGCCAACCTTAATGTTCCTCAATTTTAGTGCAACTACTAAAGAAGAACCCGCCAGCTCACAAGAGAAAGTACTTCTTGCTAGCTGAATGATGCAATCTTTGCTTCATTTCAGGTGAACCGTAGAAAAAGGCGCATGAATTGAATCATGGAACTCCAAGCAGACCTCATCCTAGTGGAGCTGGAGGTTGAGTTCAAGGAGGCCGCTATTAAAGTGAAATCATGCTTTCCTATCTCCTTGTTTGTGCTGTGCAAACATGTTGTGCAAACGGGAATACTCAACTACAGATGTTGTGACGGTCAAGAGCATTCGCCTAGTTCTTCGATTGTATGACATGGCTAGCCAAGATGGATTTAATCCCGATATTCACTTTATCAAAAGGCTCTAATGGGTTGGTTCCGAATCTTGCAAGCTGGGAATCAATGAGATGTGTAGGCATCTTTGTTGTACTTATTATTTGAATCTTATTTGTTGGTTCTGAATCTTGCAAGCTGGGAATCAATGAGATGTGTAGGCATCTTTGTTGTACTTATTATTTGGATCTTATTTGTTGGTTCTGAATCTTGCTAGCTGGGAATCAATGAGATGTGTAGGCATCTTTGTTGTACTTATTATTTGGATCTTATTTGTTGGTTATGAATCTTGCAAGCTGGGAAACACGGCATGATGATGCAGAGGATAGCAACCATAACAAACAGTACAAACTTGGTAGTATTACCTTTGTGGAAGTGCGACAAATGTGTTGATCGTGTGCGTCCTGAGAATAATAATTCTAATTGTTGTGCATGTTGATCCCGTGGCACTGATAGAACGAGCCAATGCATTGCTTGTTTTAAGTATAAATTTCTATTAAAGCTAATTAAATTTAAGTAAAGTGACCACTAACTCATGTTATTACAGTACCAATACAGACCCGCTTGTGAACCGATGTGTGGCCGGAGTAGGTTTCTTAATGGAGGCGTTTGAATGCGCCGAGGGTGCATCTTTTGCCGGGCGTGCAGCGGACAAGGGAGGGGTAGTAACTGTTGTCGCCTGTACACACTCAGCTTACTGTTGAATCCAGTTCCCCAAGAGCTGAAAAATGAACTGCCGCCGCCGCCTACACACTCGTTCACTCGAAGAGACTCCAATGGCGATCCGAGGGGTGAGCCGGCTGGATATGGACTTCAGCAAGGAGTTAGTTCGCCCCGTTCAGTCCTATGGCTGCACCAAGTTGAATGTGATGTACACCAACGATATGGACTCGGTGAAGCTCTGCCTCGCCTCAGTCCTATGGATGCACCAGGTTCTGGAGCATTCGCCCGTTTCATCGGTAGTGCCGACTGCACCTTCGCTGCGGTGAAGAGAAGGAAGAACGCGACGATTTGGCCATCTGGTGCAACAAGCTTGTCGACATCCAGAAGCAATACAAGATCATCAGCAACGGGCAGGAGAAGGACTCCGTGGTTGACCTCGCTGAGACCATCATCGACCCCTGATACGCCAACATGAAAGAAGACGACATGAACACGTGGGAGGTACCTCTGAATCTAGCCTACATAACCTACGCGGCCAAGGACGCATACGCATGCTACGACATGTACAGGCAGATCTTGGACATGAGGGCGTGTCTGCTTCCCGTAACCGACGAGTACACGGACAGCCGCAGCGTCATGATCAAGCGTGCTAGGAAGGTCTAGATGTTGTACTTTATCTGTTTATAAGCACCTTTATCATTTGAGTGTTTCATGCATTAGCCTATGTGTCATAATTATCAGTTTTGTCCGAAATATTTCTTTTCAGAACCCATTAACCTGATTGCTTTTTTAGTGGCTATTTGCTTATGTATGTAAACTAGTTCACTTGTCCGTAAAAAAACTAGTTCACTCGGCTGCCGTGCTTTGAATCTCCTTCCTCCCAACATATTCCTCTCATCAGGTGGACCCAGCAGGTCTCTGAATTTTCTCCCACTTTCTTTTTCGATGTAAACTGAGTTTTCTCCCAGTACTTTCCCCTAGAACCAACTCAACTGTCCCACGTCTAGCCTAAAAAATAATAACACCCCACATACTATTAACTCATCAAATTAAAATGATATTTTATTTTGTAAGTTGAAAGTTCTTACAAAATAATAATAATAATTGTTTATATATAACTTGCCAAGTTAACTCCTAGTGATTGCGTACATAAGCTTGCAAAGATTTTACTGACGTGCAATCATGTGTTTATGTTTTTATAACATTTCTCCGTCTAGCCAAACATGATATTTTCACCCAGCCCAACAAGTCCGCGGATTTCGAGAAAAATGCAAATGGGATTTAAACAGGCTGCATAGATGATATATCATTGTTTCACCCAGCCCACCAAATGGACTAAAAAACAAATGGACTCGCTGACATGTGGGCCAGTAGGTCGAAGCCTAAGAAGGCGTTGGATTTACATCCAACGGCCAGCATTCTTCTTCAATCTCTCGTCTTCTTCCCCCAGCACTGCCGGAACCGCCTGCTCCAGCCTTCGGCGTCCAGCGGTATTGTTTTTCGCTCCTCAGCAAAACGCTACCCCGCCGATGGCCAGGCCATCCCTCCACTCTGCACCTCCTGTTATTCTCTGCCGAGTGTAGGCCCACCCCGCACCCGAACGAGTCAAGTTTCCCACTCCTCTCCATCTGCGACTACACTACCACATCTTCCCCATCTCCTGGTTGTTCCAGTCTGGGGCCTTGCCATCGTCCACCGCCTCGGTGCGCTCGGCGCGGCATGGTCAACATACGAGGGTCATCGAAAGAGGACTGCACATGGAGAGCATGACGGCTGGGACCCATGAGGTCCATGGTCGCAGGCAAGGAAAGTTCCTCCTTATTACGCACTGTACATGCACTATACATGGGAAGGGCTTCTGTATTTTGCGAAAAAAATGTTCCCCCCGCTGACAGGTCGGACCCACCAGCTATATCTTCGCACCCAAGGAAGTGCCTCCTTATTACGCACCAAAAAATGAATACCCCCTGTTAGCTGGGACCCACCATAGTGGGTGGCTGACTTGTGGGCCTACTAAGTTGACAAGGATGGAGGGCTTTGTCAACTTAGTCAATATGAACGATTCTAGCTCCAGTGACTGTATGATGTCCATCCAACGGCCATAGTGCTTCTTCAACCTCTGGTCTTCTTGCTCCAGCCGCCCAAAGCAGCGTCGGTCGTGCCGCGTGCTCCTGCCTCTCGTGGCCGACTGTGATGCCGCAGAGGCCTCACCGCCCCCTACTACTCCCACCGCTGGCCTAGGGTATCCCTCTACTCACCAACACCCCCTGTTATTCTGCGGCGACATCAGCCTCACGCCGCAGCCGAACCAGTGAACCCTCGTACTCCTCTCCGCGTGGGCATCCACTGTCGCGTCTTCGTCGGCTCCGCGTCATTCCCTTCCTAAGCCTCGCCGTCGTCCACCGTCTTGGTGCTCTCGGCGCGGCATGGTCAATGTGGTCAATGACCGACTTCCATCGGAAGAGTACTGTACGTGGAGAGGCTGACAGCTGGGTCCAAGGCCACAACCCAGTTTTTTTGTGATTTGCCAAGTAAGTCGCTTTGTCAGGCCTGTTGGGCTGCAAATCTTTCAAGACGAGGAGAGCTTCATTCGGCTGGCCGAGAAAATGGCCTATCAGTAATGAGAAATGGGCTGTACATTTTTAAAACACATGAAACCGGAACTTAGTTTCAAATATCTTTTTTTCATTTTGGGATTTTAAATTACATTAATTTTTATGCGTGGAGAATTTGTTGGATTTTATATTGATATATATTTATTTTTAAAATCAGTTTGAATGTGAGTCAAAATTTCGGGATTAAAAACAGTTCGGACCGCACCGAAATATGCAAAATTTCGTATAACTTTTAACTGTGGCCACAATATGGGTTGTAATGCTAACAAAAAGAATATGGGCTGAGAAAAAAACCTTAAGAATTAGCGAATGGGCTGTAAATTATTAGAAATAATGGAAGATGGGTTGTATGCTGTTTTCCACAGATTTGAGGCTTTTCTAAAAAAAGGTTGACGCACAAGCAGTGACTGTTGGATGTCCATCCAACGGCCGTCGTGCTTCTTGAATCTCTGCTTTTCCTACTCCAGCCGCTCAAACAAGCACTAGCGGGACTGCCTGCTCCCTCCTCCCCGCGGCCGGCTGTGCTGCCGCGCAGGCCTCACCGCCCCACCGTACTCCCATCGTTGGCCTAGCCATCCCTCTACTCACCCACACCTGCTGTTATTCTCCGGCGATGGCAGACGAACCAGTAAACCCTCGTACAGTCGTACTTCCCTCCGCGTGGGAAACAACTGCCGAGTCTTCCCTGCCTCCATGTCGTTCCCTTCCTAGGCCTCGCCGTCGTCCACCGCCCTGGTGCTCCCGGCGCGGCCTGGTCAACGTGGTCAACGACCGACATGCATCTGAAGTCGACTGTACGTGGAGAGGCCGACAGTTGGGTCCACGGCGCACGCAAGGAAATGCCTCCTTATTATGTGCAAAATAATGATTCCTCCACTTGACATCAGGGACCCACCGAAAGGGCCTCTGTATTTCGCGAAAAAAACATTACCGTCGCTGACAGCTAGGACCCACCAGCTATATCTTCACACGCAAGGAAGTGCCTCCTTATTACGCACAAAAAAATGAATACTCCCCCTGTTAACTGGGACCCAGTATAGTGGCAGGCTGACTTGTGGGCCTACTAAGTTGACGGGGACGGAGGGCTTTCTCAACTTAGTAAATATGCACGATTCTAGCTCCAGTGAACGTACGATGTCCATCCAACGGCCGTAGTGCTTCTTCAACCTATGGTCTTCTTGCTCCAGCCGCCCAAACCAGCGCCGGTCGTGCCTCGTGCTCCTACCTCCCGTGGCCGGCTACGATGCGGCGGAGGCCTCACCGCCCCCTACTACTCCCACCGCTGGCCAGGCCATCCCTCTACTCAACCACACCCCCTGTTATTCTGCGGCGACGACAGCCTCACACCGCAGTGAACCAGTGAACCCTCGTACTCCTCTACGCGTGGGCATCCACTGCCGCATCTTCCCCGGCTCCGCATCGTCCCCTTCCTAGGCCTCGCCGTCATCCATCGACCTGGTGCTCTCGGTGCGGCGTGGTCAACGTGGTCAAGGAATGGCTTCCATCGGACGTGGACTGTACGTGGAGAGGCTGACAGCTGGGTCCACGGACGCAGCAAGGAAGTGCCTCCTTATTACACGCAAAATAATTATTCCTCCACCTGACAGCGGGGACCCACCGGACAGGCCACCGTATTTTGCGAAAAAACGTTTCCCCCTGACTGCTGGGACCCACCAGCTACATCTTCGCACACAAGGAAGTGCGTCCGAACAAAGAAAATGATTCGCCCCCTGACTGCTGGGACCCACCAGCTATATCTTCGCACGCAAGGAAGTGCCTGACAGTCGGGACCCACCTGGTCGAAGCGTACGCAGGGTTGCCATTTTGGTCGCAAGCGTGTATGTACATACTGGTCATTGTAGAGGCGCGCACGTGTCGTAGTAGAGGCATGCAAGTGTCATAGTAGAGACGCGCACGTAGCATGTACACGTACGTACATCGGCGAGGGTGCAAGAAAGAAAATACGGCCACGTACGTACATACGGGCAGGGTCTCGAACACCTACTCGCACATACGTACATGGCTGGGCCGGAACGGAGAAACAGCATCGTCGTAGTGTTCATGGGGAGCCAACCGGGTGGGTCGGAATGGAATGCGTGGTCGTGTTCATCGGGAGGGCTTGGACGGAACAGGCGATGGAAACGAGGCCTAGCGTACCGCACAACGGAGGAAACGGGCCTCCTATGTTCGGAACGGGGCCCTGTTGATCGGGTGGGGTGTGGCGTACCGCAAAATGGAGGAAACGGACCTCCTACGGTCGAAACGGGGGTCCTGTTGATCGGGAGGGGTGTGGCGTACCGCAAAATGGACGAAACGGACCTCCTACGGTCGAAACGGGGGTCCTGTTGATCGGGAGGGGTGTGGCGTACCGCAAAACGGACGAAATGGACTTGTGTTGGAGCGCTACGGTCGAAACAGGGGTCCTGTTCATCGGGAGGGGTGTGGCGTACCGCAAAATGAGACTCCACGGGATACTGTTCATCTCCACCATCGACCTCCTCCAGCCTACACGGGCTACCGTCGACTCCTCCAGCCTCCACGGGCTCCTGTTCATCCAGCCTCCACCGTGCGCTACTCCACCGGCTACTGTTCAACCACCCCTCCACCGTCTACTGTTCATCCAACCCTCCACCATCTACTGTTCATCCAGCCCTCCATACCATGGGGTGCTGTTCAACCATCCCTCCACGGCCACCCCTCCACCGTCTTCTGTTCATCCAGCCCTCCACACCACGGGGTCCTGTTCATCCAGAGGCAACGCCACCGCTCACTATTCATCCAACCCCCCCCCCAACGCTCACTGTTCATCCAATCGATCGGCTTCAGTTAGCAGCAGTAGTGAAGGAATCGCTCCATTGGGTTCAGTTAACAGCCATCGATCGATCGCTCGGGTTCAGTAACGCGTAGCCTGCAGTGCAATCGCTCGGGTTCAATTAGATCCCAACGCCTCGCTCGGGTTCAGTTAGAGCCAACGCCTCGCACGTCTACGAGAGAAACGCACATCGCTCGGCCCCCGACCTCCCACCGTAACCGGCAACTCCACGAAATTTTCCTCCCCCTCGCTTCTACCACGGTTTTTTCCGTCATGGACGACCCAAAGAATGTCATGCAGCTGCGTCTCCAGCCCGCCCAGGACGAAAAGCCCATTTTATGTCATGATTTTTTGTCATAGAAGTAGGATCCCACCACATCTATGATGATACCGGGTTTTGTCACAAGTATCGTCATAGAAGTGTCATATGTATGACAAAATTTTTTTCGTTCGGCCCAAAATGTCACAGATGTGTCTTTTTTTTGTAGTGGCAGTCCAATGAGCGTTGAGGCTCGCGGTGGCTATCGTTATGTTCTCACCCTCACTGATGACTTAAGTAGATATGGGTATGTCTACTTGATGAAACACAAGTCTGAGACCTTTGAAAAGTTCAAGGAATTTCGGAGTGAGGTGGAGAATCAACGTGGTAGGAAAATAAAGTTCTTACGCTCAGATCGTGTAGGAGAATATTTAAGTCACAAGTTTGGTACGCACTTAAGGAAATGTGGAATAGTTTCACAACTCACGCCGCATGAAACACCTCAGCGTAATGGAGTGTCCTAACGCCGTAATCGCACTCTATTGGATATGGTGTGATCTATGATGTCTCTTACCGATTTACTGCTATCATTTTGGGGATATGCTTTAGAGACAGCCACATTCACTTTAAATAGGGCACCGTCTAAATCCATTGAGACGACATCGTATGAATTATGGTTTGGGAAGAAACCTAAGCTGTCGTTTCTAAAAGTTTGGGGATGCGATGCTTATGTCAAGAAACTTCAACCTAAAAAGCTCAAACCCAAGTCGGAAAAATCTGTCTTCATAGGATACCCTAAGGAAACCATTGGGTATACCTTCTACCTCAGATCCGAAGGCAAGATCTTTGTTGCCAAGAATGGGTCCTTTCTGGAGAAAGAGTTTCTCTCGAAAGAAGTAAGTGGGAGGAAAGTAGAACTTGATGAAGTACTGCCTCTTGAACTAGAAAGTAGCGCAGCTTAGGAAGATGCTTCGGTGGTGCCTGCACCGACTAGAGAGGAAGTTAATGATGATGATCAAGGTACTTCGGATCAAGTTGCTACTGAACTTTGTTGGTCCACAAGGGCATGTTTCGCACCAGAGTGGTACGGCAACCCTGTCCTGGAAATCATGTTGTTAGACAACGGTGAACCTTCGAACTATGAAGAAGCAATGGCGGACCCAGTTTCCAACAAATGGCGTGAAGCCATGAAATCCGAGATAGGATCCATGTATGAAAACAAAGTATGGACTTTGACGGACTTGCCCGATGATCGGCGAGCCATAGAAAATAAATGGATCTTTAAGAAGAAGACTGACGCGGATGGTAATGTGATCGTCTATAAAGCTCGGCTTGTCGCTAAGGGTTATCGACAAGTTCAAGGTGTTGACTATGATGAGACCTTCTCACCCGTAGCGAAGCTGAAGTCCGTCTGAATCATGTTAGCAATTGCCGCATTCTATGATTATGAGATATGGCAAATGGACATCAAAACGGCATTCCTTAACGGCTTCCTTAAGGAAGAATTGTATATGATGCAGCCGGAAGGTTTTGTCGATCCTAAGAATGCTAACAAGGTATGCAAGCTCCAGCGCTCCATCTATGGGCTGGTGCAAGCATCTCGGAGTTGGAACATTTGCTTTGATGAAATGATCAAAGCGTTTGGATTTATGCAGACTTGTGGAGAAGCCTGCGTTTAGAAGAAAGTGCGTGGGAGCTCTGTAGCATTTCTCATATTATATGTGGATGACATACTATTGATGGGAAATGATATAGAACTTTTGGAAAGCATAAAGACCGACTTGAATAAGTGTTTTTCAATGAAGGACCTTGGAGAAGCTGCTTACATATTAGGCATCAAGATCTATAGAGATAGATCGAGACGCCTCATAGGTCTTTCACAAAGCACATACCTTGATAAGATATTGAAGAAGTTCAATATGGATCAGTCCAAGACGGGGTTCTTGCCTGTTTTGCAAGGTGTGAGATTGAGCATGACTCAAAGCCCGACCACGGCAGAAGATAGAGAAAAGATGAGTGTCATCCCCTATGCCTTAGCCATAGGGCCTATTATGTATGCCATGCTGTGTACCAGACCTGATGTAAACCTTGCCGTAAGTTTGGTAGGAAGGTACCAAAGTAATCCCGGCATGGAACACTGGACAGCGGTCAAGAATATCCTGAAGTACCTGAAAAGGACTAAGGATATGTTTCTTGTTTATGGAGGTGATGAAGAGCTCATCGTAAAGGATTACGTCGATGCTAGCTTCGACACAGATCTGGATGACTCCAAGTCACAAACCGGATACGTGTATATTTTGAATGGTGGGGCGGTTAGCTGGTGCAGTTGCAAGCATGGCGGGATCTACATGTGAAGCAGAGTACATGCAGCCTCGAAGGCAGCACATGAAGCAATATGGATGAAGGAGTTCATTACCGACCTAGGAGTTATTCCCAATGTGTCGGGCCTAATGACTCTCTTCTGTGACAACACTGGTTCTATTGCCCTTGCCAAGGAGCCCAGGTTTCACAACAAGACCAGGCATATCAAGCGTCGCTTCAACTCCATTCGTGAAAATGTTCAAGATGGAGACATAGATATTTGCAAAGTGCATACAGATCTGAATGTCGCAGATCCTTTGACTAAACCTCTTCCACGAGCAAAACATGATCAACACTAGAACTCTATGGGTGTTCGATTCATCACAATGTAACTAGATTATTAACTCTGGTGCAAGTGGGAGACTGTTGGAAATATGCCCTAGAGGCAATAATAAAATTGTTATTATTATATTTCCTTGTTCATGATAATTGTCTATTGTTCATGCTATAATTGTATTGACCGAAAACAGTAATACATTTGTGAATACATAGACCACAACATGTCCCTAGTGAGCCTTTAGGTGACTAGCTCGTTGATCAATAGATGGTCATGGTTTCCTGACCATGGACATTGGATGTCATTGATAACGGGATCACATCATTAGGAGAATGATGTGATGGACAAGACCCAATCCTAAGCATACCACAAGATCGTGTAGTTCGTTTGCTAAAAGCTTTTCTAATGTCAAGTATCATTTCCTAAGACCATGAGATTGTGCAACTCCCGGATAGTGTAGGAATGCTTTGGGTGTACCAAACATCACAACATAACTGGGTGGCTATAAAGGTACACAACATGTATCTCCGAAAGTATCTGTTGGGTTGGCACGAATCGAGACTGAGATTTGTCACTCCATATGACGGAGAGGTATCTCTGGGCCCACTCGGTAATGCATCATAATAATGGGCTCAATGTGACTAAGTAGTCAGTCACGGGATCATGCATTACGGAACGAGTAAAGTGATTTGCCGGTAATGAGATTGAACGAGGTATTGGGATACCGACGATCGAATCTTGGGCAAGTAATGTACCGATTGACAAAAGGAATTGCATACGGGATTGATTGAATCCCCGACATCGTGGTTCATCCGATGAGATCATCGTGGAACATGTGGGAGCCAACATGGGTATCTAGATCCCGCTGTTGGCTATTGGCCGGAGAGCTGTCTCGGTCATGTCTGCATGATTCACGAACCCGTAGGGTCTACACAATTAAGGTTCAGTGATGCTAGAGTTGTTATGGAAATTAGTATGCAGTTACCGAATGTTATTCGGAGTCCCGAATGAGATCCCGGATGCTACGAGGAGTTCAGGAATGGTCCGGAGGTAAAGATTTATACATGGGAAGTCTAGTTTCAGTCACCGAAATAATTTTGGGGGTTACCGGTATTGTACCGGGACCACCGAAAGGTGTCCGGGGGTCCACCGGGTGGGTCCACCTACCAGTGGGGACTAAATGGGTTGAACAAGGGTGGAAACCAGCCCCCTAGTGGGCTGGTGTGCCCCCCAAGGGCCCAAGGCGCCTAGGGTTGAACACCCTAGGGGTGGGGGCGCCTCCCACCAACTTGGGGGGCAAGCTCCCCCCCCCCCTTGGCCGCCCCCCCCCTAGATGAGATCAAAGGGGGGCGGTGATGGAGTCATGTACCTAGGGTAGGGTCACAGACCTGATCTAAGTACCCTGCCCAAGTACACCCTTAGAAGAGATCACCTTCCAGTCGACCTACGAGGGACTCACTCGACTGACTTGAAGGACTCGACCACGAAGACTCACTCGACCACCAGAAGGTCAAGAGACACTCTGCACTGCAACGGTCTGTAATCGAGTAGACTTTATGATAGTAAAGACACTTTATGTGGGGCGTTACCAGTAACGCCCCGGACTTAATGTACCTTAAACCCTTCATTACGTGGGTTGGCTGGGGTCCTAGCGCACTCTATATAAGCCACCCCCCTCCACAGGCAGAGGGGTTCGGCACCCTGTAATCCATATACACATAATCCACCCGACCGCCTCCGGGCTCCGAGACGTAGGGCTTTTACTTCCTCCGAGAAGGGCCTGAACTCGTACATCTCTTGTGTTTACAACCTCTCCATAGCTAGGACCTTGCCTCTCCATACCTACCCCCACTCTACTGTCAGATTTAGATCCACGACAGTTGGCGCCCACCGTGGGGCCGGTGTTTTAGCGATTTTGTGGAGAAGTTGCGATTCTTCCGAGTACTTTCATCATGGTAGCTGCTGGAGTTTTGGTCGAGGGTCGAGAGATTCGTCTCGGTGCTCTCACCTTCGTCGCCGACGACTCCGCCTGGCTCCAGGAGGCTCCACTCAACGTCGATGCGCTCCCCGTCCGTGGTGCGACGCATTTTCGCGCATGTGTCCGCGGCGTTCTGCTGCGGCAACCGTCGACCCCATATCGGTCGACTCCCCTATCGACCACCCTCCCGGTCTCCCGCCAGCGCAAGCGCTCGGGTCGGTCGAGGCTTCAGCGGTGGGTGAGACACGCGGTGGCTCGCCAGACGGCCACCACCCAAGTTGCGGCAATCGAGCCCGACGAATCTCTCTACGGCCTGTTCGATCTGTCGACTGGCTCCGTAGAGACTGCATCCGAATGCAATAGCAGTGATCCAGCGGCGGAAATCCTGATGGTCGACGGGCCTCGCAGCCCCCCTGGCTTCGCCCATGATGGTGGGGCAGGCGACGGAGGCGACCCCGCACGAGACCACGATGAGTACCAGCCCGAGCCACTCGACTCTCTGCAAAGAGAAGAACTTCGCCGCAGGAACATGGATGCCCTGCATACTCCCATCGCAGGAGAAACCCCCGAGGCTCGCGCCTTGGAGGAGGCACGTTTGGCCAATTTGGCCGAACGCGCTCGCCTGGAGAATCTTCAGCGAGCACTCGACGAGCGCGCGCGGCAACGAGTTCCCGACGCCAATCGACGTCAACTCTTCCCGCCGACTCGGGTATATCGAACCCCAATCCAGAATTTAGCAGCTGCGACCCGTATAGCAGAGTCCATCTAGCCCTCTCAGTCGGAAGCTGGCAGAGGCTTGATGCAGATCAGGGATCTGCTCCGGGCAGCAGGAGATCAGAATTCAGCCGTGTCGCAGTCGCGCAACAGAATTCACAGTCGATCCGTCGCTGCGAATACAGTTCAGTCGGCTCACAGTCCCAGATCGCCTCCGCGGCGTGAAGGGCGCGAGAATCGGCCAGACCAATATGGAGACCGACACGACCGAGATGATAGGCGTCGAGTGCCCACTTCCCCTCCGAGGGGTGGGTCTTACGCTCCTCGGCAGCAAGATGACAGACGTCAGCTCAGTGCGGGGCGAAGAGTTCCAGTCGACCCCAGAGAACCAGGCTTCGACGCGCGATCCATTATCGTGCAAGGCTTGGTCGACCGGAACAAAGCCCATCGAGGTGGACTCGACAGAGATGCGCCCACGAGCAGTCGAGTGCACGTTTCTGGTCCGGAATGTTTCAGCAGAGCTATCAGAGCCGCAGTGATTCCTCCCAATTTCAGATTGGCAACAGGAGTCAGCAAGTTCACCGGTGAGTCTAAGCCTGAAACTTGGCTTGAGGACTACCGAGTGGCGGTTCAGATTGGTGGTGGGAATGACGAGGTGGCCATGAAGCATTTTCCCCTCATGTTGGAAGGTTCTGCCAGAGCGTGGTTGAATCAGTTACCTCCTAGCAGCATTTACACCTGGGAAGATCTGTCCCGAGTGTTCGTCAGAATGTTTGAAGGAACTTGCAAGCGACCGGCTGGATTGACGGAGCTGCAAGTCTGCGTGCAGAAGACCAATGAGACTCTCAGGGAGTATATTCAGAGATGGATCACTTTGCACCATACTGTGGAGAATGTGTCTGATCATCAGGTAGTCTGCGCCTTCAAGGATGGTGTCAAGAACAGAGAATTGAGTTTGAAATTTGGTCGAACCGGAGACATGACCTTGAGTCGGATGATGGAAATTGCTACCAAGTACGCCAACGGCGAAGAAGAAGACCGACTCCGAAGCGGCAAGCACAAGCCGAGCCAGTCGGAGAAGGGAAACACCAGTCGGAAACAGAAGCGGAAGGCTGAACCGGCAGCTCCTGGAGAGGCTCTGGCCGTGACTCATGGAAAGTTTAAAGGAAAACCAAAAGGATCCTGGAACCCTAAGAAGGTAAAGGATAAAGAAGGGAACGACGTGATGGATATGCCGTGTCACATCCACACGAAGAAAGACGAAGAGGGGAATATCATTTACCCAAAGCATACCACTCGCCAATGTCGACTCCTGATCCAGCAGTTTCAAGGAAAACAGTCTAAAGACAAGGAAAAGGAGTCGGACAAGGCCGAAGACAAGGAGGACATTGAGGAAGGATATCCGCATGTCAACTCCACTCTGATGATCTTTGCAGATGTGGAAAGCAAGAGTCGATTGAAAGTCATTAACCGCGAGGTGAACATGGTTACCCTAGCAAAAGCAAATTATCTGAGATGGTCCCAAACACCCATCACATTCGACCAATCTGATCACCCGACTCATATTGCCACCCCTGGGAGGCAAGCTTTGGTGGTCGATCCAGTTGTCGAAGGCACTCGACTGACAAAAGTGTTGATGGACGGTGGTAGCGGGCTGAATTTGTTGTATGCAGATACACTGAAAGGAATGGGCATTCCGATGTCCCGACTGAGCACCAGTAACATGAGCTTTCATGGAGTTATACCAGGGAAGAAAGCCGAGTCACTCGGCCAAATAGCTCTGGACGTGGTGTTTGGTGATTCGAAACATTTTCGCAAAGAGAAGTTGACGTTTGAGGTCGTGGATTTTCAGAGTGCATATCATGCCATTTTGTGGAGACCAGCTTATGCACGGTTCATGGCTCGACCATGTTACGTGTACCTCAAATTGAAGATGCCCGGCCCCAAAGGAGTGATCACTGTCACCGGTGATCGGAAAAAGGCAGAAGAGTGCTTTCAGAAGGGCTCAAAGATTGCTGATTCCCAGGTGATAGCGGTCGAGTTTGAAGAATACAAGCAAAACGCAGATCCGAGTGATTTGCTGCGATCCAAGAAACCTGCCACAGAATCTGCATTTCAGTCGTCCGGTGAGACGAAGCCTGTTCACATTCACCCGACCGACCCCGATGCAACCCCGACCCACATCTCCACAACACTCGACCCGAAATAGGAAGAAGCGCTCATCCAGTTCCTCCGTGAGAACTGGGACATTTTTGCATGGAAGCCCGCTGACATGCCAGGTGTTCCCAGGGGACTGGCTGAGCATCGCCTAAGAGTCGACTCATCAGCAAAACCAGTCAAAGAGCATCTTCGGCAGTCCGCCGTCCAGAAGAGAAAAGCCATTGGTGAGGAAGTGGCTCGACTGTTGGCGGCAGGATTTATCCGAGAGATATACCACTCCGAATGGCTCGCTAATGTCTTCATGGTTCCTAAGAAGGACAAATCGCTCCGAATGTGCATTGATTTCAAGCACATCAACCGGGCCTGCCCGAAAGATCATTTGCCTCTCCCTCGCATAGATCAAATTGTTGACTCGACCGCGGGATGCGAGAGATTGTCTTTTCTAGACGCCTACTCCGGGCACCACCAGATCCGTCTGTACGGACCGGACGAGGTAAAAACAGCTTTCATCACTCCATTCGGGTGCTTCTGCTATATCACCATGCCATTCGGCCTCAAGAATGCCGGAGCCACATTTATGCGAATGATTCAAAAGTGTCTACTCACTCAAATCAGTCGGAATGTGGAAGCGTATATGGATGATATCGTCGTCAAGTCACGAAAAGGATCCGACCTGCTCGCTGACCTCGCCGAAACATTTGCCAACCTCAGAAGGTATGATATCAAGCTCAATCCATCAAAGTGCACATTCGGAGTTCCTGGTGGCAAGTTACTCGGTTTTCTCGTTTCCGAGCGAGGGATCGACGCTAATCCAGAAAAGATCGGCACTATTCTCCGAATGAAACGCCCTGTGCAAGTGCACGATGTCCAGAAGCTTACTGGATGCTTGGCCGCATTGAGTCGATTCATCTCACGACTCGGTGAAAAGGCATTGCCTCTTTACCGACTAATGAAGAAGGCAGACAAGTTCGAGTGGACTCCAGAAGCTGATGCAGCGTTTGCCGAGCTAAAAGCTCTGCTCTCCACCCAACCGGTGCTTGCTGCTCCAATCAGCAAAGAGCCTTTGTTGCTTTATATCGCAGCCACAGGACAAGTCGTCAGTACAGTGCTTACGGTCGAGCGGGAAGAAGAAGGAAAAGCTTTCAAAGTTCAGCGCCCAGTGTATTATTTGTCTGAAGTCTTGACTCCATCCAAGCATAGATATCCTCATTATCAGAAGTTTGTGTATGGAATATACATGACCACGAAGAAGGTTGCTCATTGTTTCTCTGATCATTCCATCACAGTCGTCAGCGACGCTCCACTATCAGAGATTTTGCACAATAGAGATGCAACTGGTCGAGTGGCGAAATGGGCGATTGAACTTCTTCCCCTTGATATCAAGTTTGAAGCAAAGAAAGCCATTAAGTCCCAGGCAATAGCAGATTTCCTCGCCGAGTGGATTGAATAGCAGCAGCCGACTGAAGTTCACTCGGAGCATTGGACCATGTTTTTTGATGGCTCTAAGATGTTGAATCGTTCCGGTGCTGGGGTTGTCCTGGTTTCCCCCAGAGGAGATAAGCTCAGATATGTGCTCGAGATTCACTTTGATTCCTCCAACAATGAGGCAGAGTATGAGGCCCTCTTATACGGATTGCGCATGGCCATTTCACTCGGCGTCCGTCGCCTGATGGTCTATGGCGATTCAGATTTAGTGGTCAACCAAGTGATGAAGGAGTGGGACGTGAGAAGCCCAGGTATGACTGGATACTGCAATGCAGTGAGGAAGCTGGAAAAGAAGTTCGAGGGGTTGGAGCTCCATCATATACCCCGACTGAAAAATCAAGCAGCTGATGATCTAGCAAAGATAGGTTCCAAGAGAGGAGCCATTCCGAGTGGTGTGTTCTTGGAGCATATACACACTCCATCAGTCAAAGTAGATCCTTTCACCGAAGAAGCTCCACAGCCCAAGAGTGCCACATATCCGACTGAGGTTGAAGTCCCAGCAGTGGTCGACTTGGTCATGGAGGTCTTGGTGGTCATTCCCGACTGGACAGTTCCGTATATCGTGTATATCCTGAGAAAAGAGCTTCCGGAGGATGAGGAAGAGGCTCGACAGATCATCCGTCGATCTAAAGCCTTTACCATAATCAAAGGACAGTTATATAGAGAAAGCGCGACTGGAGTTGGTCAGAAGTGCATAACACCAGAAGAAGGTCGAATCATCCTTAATGATATCCACTCAGGAACCTGTGGTCATCATGCGTCCTCTCAGACCATCGTGGCCAAAGCATACCGAGCCGGATTTTACTGGCCAAAGGCGAATCAGATGGCAAAGGAAATAGTGGATAAGTGCGAAGGATGTCAGTCCTACTCGAATATGTCGCACAAGCCTGCATCAGCTCTGAAGACCATTCCACTCGTCTGGCCTTTCGCAGTATGGGGGTTGGACATGGTCGGTCCTTTGAGAACAGGTCGAAGTGGCTTCACGCATGTACTGGTGGCAGTCGACAAGTTCACCAAGTGGATTGAGGCTAAACCAATCAAGAACCTTGACGCCGGTACTGTTGTTAGCTTCATCAGGGAACTGGTATTCAGATATGGAGTCCCGCACAACATCATTACGGATAATGGGTCGAACTTTGACTCGGAGGAATTCAGGGATTTCTGCAACTCTCAAGGCACACGAGTCGACTACGCTTCAGTCGCCCATCCGCAGACGAATGGACAAGCAGAGCGAGCCAATGGCCTGATTCTCAAGGGATTGAAACCCCGACTGATGCGTGATCTCAAGCATGCAGCTGGAGCGTGGGTCGACGAACTTCCCTCGGTGCTTTGGGGACTGCGCACCACACCTAATCGATCGACCGGAAGAACTCCATTCTTCTTGGTCTACGGAGCTGAAGCAGTCTTGCCGAGTGATCTTCTCCACAATGCTCCTCGAGTTGAGATCTACAACGAAGCAGAAGCTGAACAAGCGCGGCAGGACGCAGTCGACCTTTTAGAGGAAGAAAGGGAGATGGCTCTGATCCGATCGACCATCTACTAACAAGATTTGCGTCGTTTCCACGCCAGAAATGTGAGGGGTCGAGCCTTCCAGGAAGGAGATTTAGTTCTCCGAGTGGATCAGAAGAAACATCACAAGCTTGCTCCTTCTTGGGAAGGACCCTTCATCGTCACCAAAGTTCTCCACAACGAGGCGTACCGTCTTTACAACGTCGAACATAATATCGACGAGCCCCGAGCTTGGAACGCGGAACTACTCCGCCCATTTTACACTTAAGTTTATCAGTCGGATGAGTTGCAATAAAGTACTCCTGTAGTTCATGGATTTCAAAATAATAGTGTCATAGTTCCTCCATAATTTTTGTCACTTTTTATTTATCTCCAATAAAATTTTCCCCTCAGTGGGTGACTTAGCGCGAATCCGTTTCGCCTAAGTTTGTAAAAATCCTTACCGAGTGGTGAGCCAGACTCCCACTCGGAGGCTTAGCTGCGAATCCGTTTCGCCTAAGATTAAATAAAATCGTACCGAGTGGTAAGCCAGACTTCCACTCGGGGGCTTAGCTGCAGTCCAAGTACTCGCCTAAGTTATAAAAATCCTACCGAGTGGTAAGCCAGACTTCCACTCGGAGGCTTAGCTGCAGTCCAAGTACTCGCCTAAGTTATAAAAATCCTACCGAGTGGTAAGCCAGACTTCCACTCGGAGGCTTAGCTGCAGTCCAAGTACTCGCCTAAGTTATCAAAATCCTACCGAGTGGTAAGCCAAACCTCTCACTCGGGGGCTTAGCTGCAGCCCAGTGCTCGCCTAAGATATAAAAATCCTACCGAGTGAAGAGCAAACCTCTCACTCGGGGGCTTAGCTGCAGCCCAGTGCTCGCCTAAGATATAAAAATCCTACCGAGTGAAGAGCAAACCTCTCACTCGGGGGCTTAGCTGCAGCCCAGTGCTCGCCTAAGATATAAAAATCCTACCGAGTGAAGAGCAAACCTCTCACTCGGGGGCTTAGCTGCAGCCCAGTGCTCGCCTAAGATATAAAAATCCTACCAAGTGAAGAGCAAACCCCTCACTCGGGGGCTTAGCTGCAGCCCAGCGCTCACCTAAGTGGATTAAGGAATAAGTCGACTGCAGTGAGCGTCTTGCTTTGAACCTACAAAAGACATTTCAAGCCAAAAGCAATCATATTCAAACATCAAATTCAAGTTCGGAACGATACCTAAAGGAACCGAAAGTGCTCAGGCGCTAAGCCTATTAAGGTTTATCGGTTACAACTCCACTCGGCATACCTAGGCAAATTTAAAGCGTCGAGCTTAAAAGAAGGTTTTTACCCCTCCTGTGGAGGGCTGGAAGGTGCAACAAACTCATCAAGATCAATTCCATCTGCGATCCGAGTGGCAGCAGCAATGAAAGTTTCCATAAAGGACCTGAAGTCGTGTTTCTTGGTGTTGGCCACCCGGAGGGCCGCCAGCTTGTCTTCTCGCGCATCTTTGCAGTGGACTCGGGCCAGACACAGAGCAACATCTGCACCGCACCGAGCCGAGGACTTTTTCCACTCCTGCACTCGACCAGGGACCGTGTTCAAGCGAGCCATCAGCGACTCGAGGTCGTTCTGGAGTGTCTCCCTGGGCCAGAGCGTTGAGTCGATGCGAGATGTGGCGACCTTCAGCCTTGCAAGATAGTCCACGACAGCTGCAACACGGGACTCTAGTCGGAAAACATTCATGGCAACTTCGTCGTTCACCGGAGAATTAACGGGGTCAAGGTTTGGTTCTAGCCGGCTAGTCTCTTCTTCAAAGTCTTGACAAAATTCTGCAAGGGCGATCACTGAGTTAAGGCAATGGTCGAATGGAAAAATCACAGTTGAAAATGATTGTTGAGCGTAAAGGTTTACCTTCAAGCATAAGGAACAGCTTCTTGGCAAGACCACTCAGGAAGGCCTCCAGATCATTTTTCTTCCCAAGAGCAGCTTTCAGATTGGTATTTTCTTGTTCAAGCTTGGTGACTGAAGCTAACTTCTCGTCAGCAAGCTTGATCTTCTCAGCTAGTTCAAGGTCTTTTTTCTGTTAGGCCTCCTTCACCTTACCTGCAAGTTACAGCAAGATCAGATTTTGAAACAAATAAAGGGAAAAAGCAGTCGTCGAGGTCTCACCAAACATACCTTTGGTCTCCTCCTTTGCCTTCGTCAGATTCTCCTGAACCAGCTTCAAATCCAGCTCGAGCTGAATGTGCTTGTTTTCCAGCTCAGTGTAGCGAGCCGCAAGGTCACAGGATCTCTGCGAAGAATCAATCGACTAAATGTCAAAGATAATTCACTTCCGAGTGGAAAAGGAAAAATCATGCGTTTCTAAGACTACAGCCGAATACAAGCATTCGACCATAGTCTCGGGGACTACACCCAGTGGGTGCACTCAGCGTGCCCCCACTAATCCTATTGAAGACAGAGTCGACCAGTCGACCTCAAAAAAAAACAAGATGTATTCTTTAAGACTGTAATCGACTGCAAGCAGTCGACCACAGTCTCGGGGACTACACCCAGTGGGTGCACTCAGCGTGCCCCCACCGGTTTGCGAAATCCATTCGCCATAGTCGAATGACGGAAAGACTGAACTTATAAAGCCTAAGGCCGACTACCAGCAGTCGACCTTAGCCTTGGGGACTACACCCAGCGGGTGCACTCAGCGTGCCCCCGCTAACACGGAGTTTAAATCGACACACCCAGTGGGTGATTACTATAAATTCTGGAAAGAAAAGTTTTTGATAACATATCCTAACAGAACAAGCGGTGGTCGACTGACCTGAACATTGCTTTGAAGGGCGAAACTGGCGTCGTAAGCTGCCTGGCTCGCATCCCGGATGGTCTTCAACTGCTCCATCATGATGCCTGCCTGGCGTATCGCCTCCTTCGCAGCGCCAGCTTGGTCCTCTGGGACGTGGTGCATCATGAAGAGGGAGGGCTGCAGAGCACTCGTTAGTGGATCTGCGAAGGACACAGTGTGTCGAGTGGTGTTCTCCTCCTCCGCGACTAGAGTCTCAGGCACCGTCACATCCTGGGGCACCCTGCCGGCACACGCTTTCCTACTCCTTCTGTGCTTCAGCGGTTCCTCATCTTCATCATCATCAGGGAGAGTGATAACAACATTGGATGGAGCTACAGAAAAGAATCAGAATTAGAGATCATGAGTCAGTCGACTAGAAACGGTGTTAAGAGTATAGTACCAGGTTTTGAGGTTGCTGCGTCCTCCATCTCATGGTCGTCAGCCCGGGCTGAGGTCTCAGAAGTAGCAGAACTGCAACTCCAAAGAATCAGTCGACTAACTCCAGCGCCAACCAGAGATAAAGTTCGCACAAAACAAGAAGACTTAAGCAGCATGATTACCCTGATATGGTGGGGATGGACACCTTCATCTTCGGCAGGAGCTTGGTCGGCTTTGACGGGGCCGCCCTGGGCTTCTTCGACGCCTTTTCAGTCGGTGCCGGAGAGGTGGTCCGAGGGCGCTTGGTCGACTGTGTAACAGTCGCAACCCCCTTGCCACATTCAGTCGCAGGGTCATGGACAAGCTTCGACCGCCTTTCCGAGCGCGGTGGTGCGACCTCCTCCTCCTCCTCTTCTTCGTCCTCATCATCATCATCATCATCGTCATCGTCATCATCATCATCCTCAGCGGCGTCCGAGTCCCACTCCTCCTCCTGGCTCTCGCCCCCGCTCGCTTCTCCCTCCTCAGTCGGAGCCTGTGCTCCATTGGGCATCGAGTACAGCTCAGTGAGGACCTGATAGACATCAAGACAAAGATCAGTCGACCGATCGGCAGAGAAAACAAAAATAAATGTGACAAGAATACAATGGGAAGTGGAGCAGACATACCTTGTTTGGATCACTATGGTGGTCGAGTGGAGGAATCCTTCTGGCTCCACGAGGGTTATCCTTGTTCCCAGTAACAGCGGCCATCCACCTTTCCAGAGTGGCATCGTCGACTGCTTCTGGATTGACCCGAGTCTCATCCTCAGTCCCGCGGTACAACCACATGCAATGGCTCCGGAACTGAAGAGGCTGGATACTACGCCTAAGAAAAACCTCCAGGAGATCCATACCCGTCACTCCCTCCCGAACCAACTGAACTACACGCTCCATCAGCATCTTCACGTCAGCTTTCTCCTCCGGAATCACCTTCAGAGAGGAGGGCTTGTTCACTCGGCCCATGGTGAACTGAGGGAGTCCACTCGACTGCCTCGGCGTCAGCTGATCCTGGCAGTAGAACCAGGTCGACTGCCAGCCTCTGACTGACTCGGGAAATGTCATGGCTGGGAAGGTGCTCTTGTTCCTCACCTGGATCCCCAGACCCCCACACATTTGGACAACTTGGGTTTTTTCGTCGCCTGGGCTCGCCTTCTTCATGGTCTGAGAGCGACACGTGAATATGTGCTTGAACAAACCCCAATGCGGTCGACAACCCAGAAAACTCTCACACATGGACACAAACGCGGCAAGATAGGCGATAGAATTCGGGGTGAAGTGGTGGAGTTGCACTCCAAAGAAGTTCAAGAAACCACGGAAGAAAACGCTCGGCGGCAAAGAAAATCCGCGGTCGACATGGGTAGCCAGAAGCACGCACTCACCCTCTTTCGGCTGGGGCTGACACTCTTTCCTCGGAAGCCTTGCAGCTCCATGAGGGATCAGACCCTCGTTGGCCATGTCGAGGAGATCCGTCTCCGTGATGGTCGATTGGATCCAATCTCCCTGGACCCAGCCTTTCGGCAAGCGAGATCTAGACGAAGACCCGCCGCGACTGGTGGATCTCCCCTTCGCCTTCTCCGTCGCCGACGCCTTCTTCGCGCGTTCCAGCGCTGCCGTCTTCTCCTTGACCATGGCTGCCGGCGAGACGCGCGAGGAGAAGTTGTGCGGAGGCGAGAGCGAGCGCGTTGGGCGGAGACGAAGGGAGCAGAGAGAGAATGCTGAGGCACTGCTCAAAAAACCCTCGCCGGGCGTGTTTATAAGATCCCTTCCGAGTGGATGACAGGTGGGCCCGGTCGATCTAATCATATCCTGAAACAGTTGCACGGACGTGATACGTGGCGACAAAAAGCGGCGCGGGGATCGAGGCGTCTATGCCCTGTCCCATCCGAGCGCCGCGGTCCGCCCCGCTTCGCGCGCTTCCCCAAATTTCGTATCCCGCGGAATCCGCGAACGGCAGATCGGTCTGCCAGACGCGGGATTTCCTGCGATCCGTCGCTCGGAAATCGGCGAAGTCCAAAAGATCACTCGACGAAGGAAAAGAATGGATCGAGTCAACTGAAGAAAAGTTGCTCATTATCAACAAAGAGATTTTTTGGTTCAAAACAACGCACGACCAGTATGCGAAGGCTAATCGGAAACAACATCAACTCCTTCATCACTCAAGCCTCAATCCATTCGGGGGCTAATGATGGAGTCATGTACCTAGGGTAGGGTCACAGACCTGATCTAAGTACCCTGCCCAAGGACACCCTTAGAAGAGATCACCTTCCAGTCGACCTACGAGGGACTCACTCGACTGACTTGAAGGACTCGACCACGAAGACTCACTCGACCACCAGAAGGTCAAGAGACACTCTGCACTGCAACAGTCTGTAATTGAGTAGACTTTATGATAGTAAAGACACTTTATGTGGGGCGTTACCAGTAACGCCCCGGACTTAATGTACCTTAAACCCTTCATTACGTGGGTTGGCTGGGGTCCTGGCGCACTCTATATAAGCCACCCCCCTCCACAGGCAGAGGGGTTCGGCACCCTGTAATCCATATACACATAATCCACTCGACCGCCTCCGGGCTCCGAGACGTAGGGCTTTTACTTCCTCCGAGAAGGGCCTGAACTCGTACATCTCTTGTGTTTACAACCTCTCCATAGCTAGGACCTTGCCTCTCCATACCTACCCCCACTCTACTGTCAGATTTAGATCCACGACAGGCGGCCCCCTCTCCCCTCCCCCTATAAATAGCGAGGGGGTGGGAGGGCTGCCACACCCTTCCCCTGGCGCAGCCCCCCTCCCCCCCGCCAACTCCATCCCTCCTCCGTAGTGCTTGGCGAAGCCCTGCCGGAGAACTGCAAGCTCCTCTACCACGCCGTCGTGCTGCCGGAGCTCTTCCTCAACTTCTCCTCTCCCCTCGCTGGATCAAGAAGGAGGAGACGTCCCCGGGTTGTACGTGTGTTGAATGCGGAGGCGCCGTCCGTTCGGTGTTAGATCGTATCTTCCGTGACTTGAATCGCCGCGAGTACGACTCTCTCATCCGTGTTCTAGTGACGCTTCTGCTTAGCGATCTTCAAAGGTATGAAGATGCTCATCCTCTCCCTCTCTTGTTGCTAGAATCTCCATAGATTGATCTTGGTGATGCGTGGAAAATTTTGAATTATTGCTACATTCCCGAACAAGCCCCCCCTACAGCCATGGTCCCTGGCGGCAGGGTCCTGTAACCTACCGCTAGAGGCTATGGCGGTAGGGTCCCCCTTACCGCCAATGTTCTTGTTTTTATCGTCACAGAAGCTTAGCCCCCCTTATAACCTTGGTTCTCACATGCCCCATGAACCACTCCCAATTATCATTGTGCTTCAAAGGCACCAAGGCAAATGCCACCGGCAACACGTTATCATTTGAAGAGTGGGCCATCGCCGCCATCAGTGCTCCCTTGTATTTGCTAGTCAAGAATGTACCATCTATAGACAAGACCGGGCGACAAAACGTGAATGCCTCAATGCATTGTCCAAAGCTCCAGAAGGAACGACGAAACACACCGTCAGTTGACTCCACCCGAGGGTGCATTCCCGGGTTTCTATGAGCAATGGCTGCCAACATGTTGGGCAGAATGTTATATGCGGCCTCATAATCACCATGCAACATCCTAATAGTGTTTGCCTTCGCCATCCATGCCTTCCCATACTTGACCGGGTATCCGAATAGTTCCTCAATCGAAGACATGAGAAACTTGACCTTCACGGTTGGGTCATGTGCTATTGGATTCAACAATTTGTATCCTAGATACTCAGACGTGAGTTGACGGTGTCCTTTGCTTCGATCTGCCTTGTCCGGGGGTATGCACATGTGAGTGCCAACATGACTCTTCAACACCCATTGCCCGGTTTCTTTGATTTTTCTACCACGGACCATCCATTTGCAACCTTCTTGATCACATTTGACTCTGTACCGAACTTTTTGATTTGAATGACCAACAGCAAACGACCTATGGTTCCTAATGGCATAGTCACACAACTATATCTTGAACTCTACCAAAGAACCAAACTTGATGCCTTTCTTCAAATATGCATTCTCATCCTCATTTTCTGGCCGAGGATCACTGAATTTGGGGCACGGTGTTGGCTCAGACAACCCGAATCTCAGCCCACCGTCAACAACGGCATTGTCCGCAAGACTCACATCCCTAAACAACGGCAACCCTCTCTCCTTGCCGGTCATTTTCTTGTAGATTTCATTTTCTTGCGCAATCAACCCATCCTCATCCAATTCTTTCTCCGGACCCTCGTCATCCGAGTTATACCCACACATACGGTTATAAGGGAGGGTACGGTCCATGTCTTGTTGCCGCACAATGACATCCAAGTTACCAATTGGATTGTAATGAATCTCTTCATTCTCCGCGTAAG
Organism: Triticum aestivum; assembly: GCF_018294505.1. Classification (NCBI taxonomy): domain Eukaryota; kingdom Viridiplantae; phylum Streptophyta; class Magnoliopsida; order Poales; family Poaceae; genus Triticum; species Triticum aestivum. The sequence continues at coordinate 42,632,591 of NC_057813.1, forward strand.
CATCCTCTTGAGCAACAATAGCATCATCATCAACATGACCACTAGCATCTTCTTCAACACGAGGAATAGCATCATGACGGAGTACTATGGCGCTAGCATTGATATGATCTTCATTGGGTTGGCTACTTGGTGGTTGGCTAGAACAATTGGGGATATACACCTCAACACTATCATCATGTATTGGGGAGGATGCATTGCGGTTGAGATCAATTTGCATGGGAGGAGGAGGATCAACCTTTGTGGCAAAGATCTCAAGAGACTTGTCTTGTGATGCGTCTACTTTTTCCTTGTACACATTCCAATGCAATTGGGAGGTGATGGGCATACTCTTTAATCGGGACTTTACTCCCAATCCAACGTCATACCTCCCAATAAGCTTAACCTCATCATTTGGGTTATTCCAATGTAACACGCTTCTCACTTTAACTACAAGATCATCAAAGCTTGGACTTGTGTCAAAAACCATAGCCCCTTCCCCTTCATCGTCATTTCCAAGCATAAATGCCGTCTTGTCCAAATAATGAACATTTACGAGATTATGCATCTAATAAATTGGAAACAATATATCAATCCATATATGTCATCCAACCAACTCAAATGGACAAATTAACTAAATTTTGCACAAATTGGACAAGTAATTGCTATTCATAATCAAGTTAACCTAACCATTAACCCTAACCCTAACCATAACCCCCAAAATAACCACTATAACCCTAACCCCCCAACATAACCACCATAACCCTAACCCTAACACTAACACTAACACTAACCCTAGCCATAAATGCATCATAAATCCATCATAAATGTATCATAAATGCACATAACAAGATCAACACCTAGGGTTTGCAATAAATTGACCAAATCCACACAAAACAAAGATCTCAACCAATCAAAAGGAGGGGAAATGAAGAAGGTACCTTGGGTGATGAAAATGCTCTGGATCCACCGGTGAAATCTCAAGCAAATGGAAGGGATCTGAGGGGTTGTGAGGGGGGAGAGGGGCTGAGCACGGGGAAGAAAGTGAGTGGGGAAGAAGAGTGATGGTGGGGCCCACAAACCAGCCCCTCCCCACCTTATCCACCACACAGGACCCTACCGCCAGAGCCCATGACAGTAGGCCCTTTTCCACGTCAGCACGCGCAGACGGCCGTAAGTCGCCGTCAAGGGGCCTACCGCCAGAGCCGATGACGGTAGGGCGTGCAAACCTACCGCCAACGCCCCTGGCGGTAGGCAAAAGGATCAGATCCCGAAACATTTTCAAACGGGGTTAGATCCTAAAATTGTTAGCAGAAAGGGTCAAAACACGAAACTTCGGCCTCGCGCCGGCCCAGCTCACGCCCAACGGGTGGCGCATGATGGCCGGCTTCCTCGCGCTCTGGCGCTCCGCCGGCGTGCCGCGGTACCTCGCGGTGTTCCGGCATTTCTTCCTGCTGTCCGTCCTCAACCACAAGCACAGAAAAGGCTGGTACTTTTTCCGACCCAGGGAGGGCACCGGCTTGCGCTTCACGGGGATGCCCAACCCGACCTCCATTGCTATCAAGGACTGGAAGCGCGAGTTCTTCTTCCTCTCTTCGCCGGATCCGTGGCCTTGCGCCGTGGAGTGGGTCGAGCCGTCCAAGAGCGCACTCATGAAGCCGGTGCTCACCGCTCAGGAAAACAAATCGGCGGCCAAGTTGCTGCGCGTTTACGGGGGCGTCTCAGCAGCAGCAACCTTGCCGCCGCCATGATAGCGACCACTGCATCCCCGCCGCCGCCGCCGCCGCCATCTACTCCTACTACTCCCAGTTCCAAAGGTATCTGAACATCAAAATCCCTCTGATTCCCCTGTTTCGTCGAGCCCTGAACTTCTGTTTTGTGCTAGGCATGGATCCCGCTGTCCACGACATGATAAAGGCTATGCTCGCGGAGAAGGCGGCCGCGCAAGCATCGGCGTCAGCGTCGGCCGTGAAAGCCGAGCCGGGCAGCAACGCAGCTTTGTGCGGGGAGAAGAGGGGTCTGGAGGAAGTGTTTGCGGCCAAGGCGGCCGCGCAACGAAGAAGAGGATTCGGGAGGAAGCTAGGGGCAAGGAGGAGGTTCCGCCTCTTTCGGCGCTGAACACGCCGCTTTCCAGCGTGTGGTCGCCACCGCCGGGCTTCTCCGGGAAGTCACAGCACATTCCCAGCAGGCACGACGGAGATAGCGCGGACTGGATGGCTGCACGTGAGCTGCTCCAGGGCGCCGTCGCGCCGCCGCTGGAGCGCGCGTTCGCGGCGAACGCGCCTTCCGAGGTCGTCAAGTCGACCTACGCTGCGATTCTGCAGGTATGCCAGACCGAATTCTTCGGCGAATCGTTCCATCGGTAGCCGGTAGGTGCTTGACCGGAGTCGGATCGATCGCGTTGATTGTTTTCAGGCCGCGAACTACGCGTCGTTCTCCTTCCGCCACGCGCTGGAGCTGGAGGAGAAGCTTGCTGGCAGGGAGCGCAAGGCCGCGGCGCTGCGGGAGCAGCTGGAGGAGGCAAAGCCGAGCTCGCAGCGGCGAAGCAGGCGGCAGAGGAGGAGCAGGCAAAGGCGAGGGACGAGCTGGAGAAGGCCAAAGGCGACGCTGCCGTGGCGAAGCGGGCTGGGGAGGCGCAGGCCGAGCTCGCCGCGGCGACGGCGGAGGCGGTGAAGAAGGGGGCCGAGCTCGCCGCGCTGAAGCGGGCCGCGGACGAGGCGGCGGCGGTGCAGCAGCTGCTGGGGCCCGAGGAGCGCGTGCGGCGGCGCGCGGAGCACGCGCTGGAGGCGTACGAGCGCTGGCGAGGCCGTCACGCTCCGGCCGGTCGTGTTGCTTGAGTGGCTCGATGGATCTTTTGGAATTTGAGAAATTTCTAGACGACTCCTCGGCACATCGCTAGACATGAGGAATAAATAATTTGGTCGATCGATTCTATGGGCTCTTTCTTTTTTGCAACAAGATTCTACGGGCTCTGTTCCTCTACGCAATCGGGTGTAGTAGAACTAGTACAATAGACCACCTAATAATAGAGCCGGTTGCGCCGTGTCACTTAAAATCATCATAAAAGCCCACTAGTACAATAGATCAGCTATTAGACCTGTTGTTCAATGGCTTCAGACTAGTCATAGTGGGGAGTATCATATAATAGTATCATGCATTGGCATCGCTCTCAGGATGAGGTGGGAGTGGCTCAAGAGACATGATGAAAATAGACCATGGCAAGGCCTTTTGGCGACGGTGGACAAGGCGGCAAGCGCGGCCTTCTCGAGCATGGTTCATTGGCAGGTAGGGGATGGTTCAAAGGCCCTATTTTGGAAGGACAGATGGATTAGAGGCTCGATGGTGGATGAGCTGGCATCATTGTTGGTGGCCAAGGTTAAAACTCAAGTGATCAACAAGAGATTGGTAAAGGATGGCCTCTACCTCAATAATTGGATGAATGATGTGAATGGAGATCTGGATGCGGAGGGGCTCGCTCAACTCATCAGGCTCTGCGAGGCCACCATGAACTTCGAGCTGCACTCAGGTGAGGAGGACAGAATGATCTGGAGATGGAACACTGCGGGCACATACTTCGCGGCCTCCGCGTACGCGATGATGTGTGAGGGTGGGATCAGATTCCAGCTTGCGGATGCTATTTGGAAGAGTGGGGCTCCTCTCTCCTGCAAGCTCTTCATGTGGTTGGCGGTCCAGTACAGGGTCTGGACGTCGGATAGGCGAGTGCGTCATGGGCTTCAGGACACGATCTCCCCATGCTTTCTATGTGATCAGGAGCAAGACACGGTGGACCACATCCTCACGCAATGTGTCTACGCTAGACAGGTCTGGTTCCAGTGCTTCTCCAAGGTTGAGATACCGTTGGAGCTGCTCCCTCATGACCATGACAGGGGGGAAGAATGGTGGGGAGCTTCGAGGAAGAGGATATCACAGGCTCAACGGAAGGATTTTGACTCGTTTGTCATGTTGATTTGTTGGAGCATCTGGAAGCAGAGAAATGGTAGGATTTTCGGTAGGATCGAACTATGTAATGAAATTTAACTAGTAGGGAACATCTTCAGGGAGCGCCAGCTTTGGGCGCTAGCGAGAGGGAGTGGAGTCCTTCACTTTTCTGAGTAGTCGCCTAGGTGGATAAGGAGGTGTTGGCAGGCACGCTTCGGCGATGCCTGCGGCCATGTAATATCTTGTAAATATTTTTCTCCTCGTCTATAAAGCTAAGGCACGCCGTTCGCGTGCTCTCAAAAAAAAATACTAGTATCATGCATACGATACTAGTGTATAGTATCATATAGTAGTATCATAGATGATCATATTTATTGTCATGCATGACACAAAATAGCATACTCCCTCCTTTCCGGTTTATAAGGCTCAATTCAAAAATCTCACCAACCAAGATAGATGGTGAGTGATGGAATACTTTTTGTAGTTTGCAAAAGCACCTAATTAATGCTCTTGTTTTTTTTCAAAAAATTATGTTTATCAATGCATTAATTGCAATGCATGCATGCATAAAGTACATGCATTGATCAATTTTCTCTTAATACTTGCATGCAATGATTTAATGCACCTTGGAATCTGAACATGTGATGGGAAACAACCAAACTGAGCCTTATAAAATGGAAAAACTAAAATTTTGAGATGAGCCCTAAAAACCGGAAAGGTGGGAGTAGCATTTAACATGATACGGTATCTACTTATGTTACTCTAAGAGCAAGTACAATAGAGCTGAGTCAGATGGCTATAAGAAATAACTTAGTATATTCTTGCTTAGTTGGAGGAAAGAGAAGAGGAGAGAGAAGATAATGGGGCTCTTGGTGAAGAGGCAGCTCTAGCACGTGCTCCTAGGCACTTTGTGAGAGTGAAAGGTGGGTCATATGATAAAAAAGTAATAAACCCTTCAAATCAACTATTGTACATATTGCCTATAAGATGGGCTATAGATGACATGGCAATGGCTTATAGCCAGCAGTTGGCTATACTATTAACCATGCTCTAACCCTCTCTCTCTTCTTTATTTGTGTGCCATATAAATATGTTTGCTAGTTCCAAGTGCATGTTACCAGTTATGTTACCCCCACTATGGCCAGTCTCAATTAGTACTCCCTCCGTTCGGAAATACTTATTTAAAGCATGCATGCTATTGGGTTAAGGCTGCATGCAAAGCTCTTTTTCTAGTGTGCTGTGCTACAGCCGGGCGATAGCCCAAGCGCCGGCTCCACTCTCTCTCTTCCATGTAGGATTCTCATTCCTTGGCACTGTTATAGCCAACTCACTAGGCATTGTTGCACTTGCTCTATCTTTCTGTAGGTACAGTTTCTTGTGATACACATTGCAGCATACGTAATTTCCTCTAGGTTGATCTTTTTTTTGCATAAATATGAATACAGGTGAACCAAACATCGGCAGGACCTAGACACTTTGTTTGGTTGCTTGGAGGGAATGAGGAATCGGACGTTCTTTTGGCAAGCCACACTCGCTTAAGCCACGCGTTTTCATCGCCTGCATGCGTTTAAAAGCATGGGGGCGATGAGGCAACTCATAACTACCCATCTCTAGTCACCTCCCATGCTCATTCACACCAAACTCCTTCCCTTTCCCTCACCGTCCCTTCGGTCTTTTCGATGACAGACCCATGGCCGTGCCACCCCCCCCCCAACCCCATCCCCTTTCACAACGCCATCCAGGATAGGTGGGTTGTTGGCCTCGCCTCATCCCGCAGTGACCTCATGGCGGAAATCCAGGCGATGTCCCCCTTATGCACTGGGTCGCGTGAACCGGCCATTGCCCCACCCCTACCGCCTGTTCCGGACATAGTCATCTTGGGTTCGACGACGGTGGGGGAGCGAACCCGTCGGTTGCGACATTGGCAACCCAGGCGGGTAGGTTTTTTTTACCACTATTCAAGGGTTTTCTCCCCTTGCTCCGGTGTGAAGCGAGGGAAGTGCGATAGGCGCATCAATGATGGTGCCCTTATCCTCCACTCCGCGCGTCACGAGGACCCTAGCCACAACCCTAGGAGTGGTGTGATCTTTCTGCTAGCTGTTGAGTCAAGTAATGTTATTAGTAAAGAACAAGTTGCAATTGTATTACGACATATTGGCAAATGTGAACACTTAAATAAAGGTTTGTTTTGCCTTGTTTATGTGAACGAGGCAAAATCTAAGTACCTCAAATCTATTCATGATGCTTTTTATTATAGAATGTAAATTCAGTTCCTAATGAATTAGAGGCCAATGATCCTTGGTGCAAGCAATATGCGAGGTGACTTCAATGCCTTGCCATCCTTAATCATGAGAGAAAATGCAACACTTGTATTGCACCCATTGTTTTGCACACCGGTTGTAGTTAGTTGTCGGGAATTGGTTGACAACTTTTTTTCTTTGTATTGTTTAAAAAATTTGCGGACCTTCAACAAGAACCATTATAGTTCGAGGAAAATGTAAAGACTGAGTGCAAGAAGCCTTAGTCATGGGATACTTAAAACTAGCACATAGTTAGATCAACAGCTAGCTCTTCAAAGACCTAGAGGCACTCTGGAGTGTTCTCATGATAAGACTCTTAAGAGTTTAAGAGTTTGATTTGTTAATTCTCTACTAATATCATCTTGTTGGAACACCAGGTAGAAGACATGGACAACACAAACAGAAGCAAGTGTGGTGTCCTTGTTTATTTCCAACCATTTCATTTCGTGTTCTACATGGAGCTTACATCCTGTATATATGTAATCACAAATACTTTGTCATTCCTTACAAAGGAATGGGCATAACATTGTAAATGTCACAAAATGTGTGAACTCAACCAAAACCTCTTTGAATTGTCTAAGGACGAGTGCATGAGAATCAATCCTAGGTGAGTGTATGCTTTTGGTGATAAGAATGGCATTCCTAACTTGAAAAGTTAAGAAGAATACGCCAACTTGAAGAATCCATGACAAAAAATAGCGACAATGTCGACAGTTATATGTGCATTTTTTTCTCGACAGATACGTCTGTTCACAAAAAGGCGCATTGTTGGGGGTTGGGTGCGATATATGCCAAAGGATGGCTTATCATGGTGGGAGCGAGTAGAACGTCGCCGGTGCCTGGAAACGGGATGAGGTGAAGACATGCACGCCGATGGATCTTACCCAGCTTCAGGGCTCTCCGAGGAGATAACACCCCTACTACTGCTCTGCGGGGGCTCCGCATGATCACTATGGCAAAGTGAATACAAGGTTGCTCCTAGAGCTGTTTCCTGGAGGTAGGAGAGGGCAAGGCTAGCTCCCTCCTTCCTATATGATCGGGTCTAATGCTAAAGAAGCTATCCCCCTTGCATGGGTGCCCCGGGGGGCTTGAAAGAACATGCGGTGCCCCCATGTTTGGTTTTGGTAATTGATGACAATCTCTATGGACTAATGGTTGTCTTGAGTTATATTTGAAGGATCTGTCCACAGGCTTTTCTTGAATTCCATGTGTTGGTTTCAAGGAGTTTAGGAGTTGACCAAGGTGTTATTAAGGAATTATCCAAAGATTGGTCATGTGAGTGTTGAGCTTATTACAAGCATGTCTTGAAGAATAAGATTGTGTGATCATTCATGTCCACCTTCAAGACATCATCCAAATGAAGAGAGTTGGAAAGATTTAACACACAAAGCGCACAAGATGTACCGAGGGATCAAGTGATCCCATGGTATGGTAAGCATTGTCCATTACGCTTTGTGTGCCAACCCATGGTCTTCGTGAGAGTTCTTTGTGGGGTTAGGTTGCGGTGTGCAAGTTCAAGTGATGCATCACGAAGAGATCAAGTGCTTGAAGCTTGCCGTCCATTGTGGTGACAATGGACTTGTGAAGATGAGCGGAAGAGAGGCTCACCCACAGTAGAGTATGGGGGAGCAATCAACTAGTCTTCATCCCGCCAACGCAATCAAGAAAGGTGGTCCAACTTGAGGGAGTCAAGATCGTCATCATCTAGCTCAAGTGGACCATGTGCAAGGCAAAGGTTTGCCCTTGATAGGTTTTCTATTTTACCGGTCTCATGGTAGTTGTGGGAGACCGGGCTATAGGATCGTTTGCCGTACTATCAAGGGGGGCTCTCAATGAGTTGCTTGATCGTATCATTCGTAGAGAGCTCAAACCATTGCATCCTTGCATCATCTTTATTGGTTCTTGTTTGGTTCTTCTCCTTGTGAGATTTGGAGCTTTTGATCATGTTCATGACAAGCTCGAGTTCATCGAAAACGGAGTTCACTTGCATCTTCTATGATGTTTTCGATGTTGGAGGGTATGCCAGTTCTTCTCTGTTGGAGGTGTCACTCCTTTGTTTGCTAAGCATACCTCCCCTGCATCTTCTGTGATGTTTTCGATGTTGGAGGGTATGCTACTCGTTGTCTTGTTTCAAACAAGCTTGAGTTTGCTCAATTCGGAGCTCATTTGCAGAAGTTATGGCAGTTCTTGTTTCCTTGGAGTATTCTTTGTTTTCGTGGTAGTGGCTTGAGGATGGCGCCAGCGGTAGTACCGCGGTCCATAGCGGTAGTACTGCCGAAGCACCCCAGCGGTAGTACCGCTCTCAGAGCGGTAGTACCGCTCCAAGCGGTAGTACCGCTCTCCGAACGGTAGTACCGCTTGGGGTTTTCGGCCGTAGTACCGCTGTGCGTCTGGGCTACTTCCGCCTCGATTCTCGAACGAAGTTTTTCATGTCGGGTTTTGCGGCACTAAGGTCGGTACTAGGAGCGGTAGTACCGCCCTAAGCGGTAGTACCGCTCTTCCCTAGCGGTAGTACCGCCCTAGGGTCAGGGCCCTGGCAGCGCGACAGTACCGCTGGGTTGAGCGGTAGTACCGCCCGGAGCAGTAGTACCGCCCTTCCCTAGCGGTAGTACCGCTCTGTGCGGGGCTGGTGAGTGGGATAACGGTTGGATTGTTCCCCCCACTATATAAAGGGGTCTTCTTCCCCAATGAACCTTATCCTTTGAGCTCGTGTTCTTCCCCCATTGTTGACCTTCTTCGAGCTTGCTAACTCTCAATCCTTCCATGGATTCTTGCTAGTTTTTGAGGGAAAAGAGAGAGGAGATCTAGATCCACGTTTCCACCAATCACTTTCTCCTCTAAGTGAGGGGAACCCCTTGGATCTAGATCTTGGAGTTCTTCGTGTTCTTCTTTCGTTCTTCCTCTCATTTTCCTTCCTAGCATTAGTTGCTTTGGTGGGATTTGGGAGAGAAGGACTTGGGCACTCCGTGTGCCCTTGCCATTGCATTTGGTGCATCGGTTTGAGTTCTCCATGGTGATACGTGGAAGTTACAAGTTGAGAAGCTTATTACTCTTGGGTGCTTGGTACCCTTGAGATTGTTCCTCTTGGGTGCTTGGGCGCCCTAGACGGTTGGTGGTGTTCGGAGCTCAATCATTATGGTGTAAAGCTCCAGGCAAGCGTCGGGGTCTCCAATTAGGTTGTGGAGATCGCCCCGAGCAATTTGACGGGCACCGATGACCGCCCCCAAGGGTTGCCACAGTGTACGGGTTCGGTGATCGCCCCCAAGGGTTGCCATTTGTACGGGTTCGGTGACCGCCCTCAAGGGTCCCTTAGTGGATTCACGGCATCTTGCATTGTGCGAGGGCGTGAGGAGATTACGGTGGCCCTAGTGGCTTCTTGGGGAGCATTGTGCCTCCACACCGCTCCAAACGGAGATTAGCATCCGCAAGGGTGTGAACTTCGGGATACATCATCGTCTCTGCGTGCCTCGGTTATCTCTTACCCGAGCCCCTTTACTTATGCACTTTACTTTGTGATAGCCATATTGTTCTTTGTCATATATCTTGCTATCACATAGTTGCTTATCTTGCTTAGCATAAGTTGTTGGTGCACATAGGTGAGCCTAGTTGTTGTAGGTTTTGTGCTTGACAAATTAACCGTTAGGTTTATTCCGCATTTGTTCATGCCTAAACCGTAATTATTTTAAAATGCCTATTCACCCCACCCCCCCTCTAGGCGCATCCACGATCTTTCAGGGCTTATATAGGCCTGCCCCCCAGGGATACAATGGTAATCCGGCTGGGCGTGGGACCCAGCCGTCTGTCTCTCAGGCCGCCGTCTTCTCCGCCGACTGCTGGGGCCCGCCGACTGGTGGGCCCCGCCGACAGGCCTGGTACTGTAGTCGTGCTTCCAATGACGCAGGCTCGGTCATGGGGTCGTGGCAACAGTGCCGCCGCCTGGCGGACGATGACTGTCGCCATTCCCCGTCTTGTCTGGTTAATGGCGTGCGGGGCCCGTGGGAGGGGCCGGCCGACTCTAGGTGGCCGACTCCCACGGGTCCATCTTTGTGGCGCTCCCGCCGTCTTCTATACCCCCGCTGACGGGCGGGTCCTGCCGTCTCCGGGCCGTATAGGCAAGCCATCGTGGGCACAATGCGCCGCCCATGGGGGCTGAGGTTAGGGCGGGCATGGCAACAGTGTCGCGCCACGATGGAGATCTCCAGCGATACGACGCACTGTAGCCATGCCAGCCCTTCGTAAGCAGGGCAGGGACGGCCACGCAGGACCGTACCGCGCCTTGTCCATCGGGGCGAAGGCTAGGGGGTTTCGAGTTGCGGGCCGACTCCCATAGTCGTCTTATCTCGGAGTCGCCAGCCAAGAGTCGGCTCATCTCGAAGTCGTCAGCCAAGAGTCGGCTTAACTCGAAGCCGTCAGCCAAGAGTCGGCTTAACTCGAAGTCGTCAGCCAAGAGTCGGCTTAACTCGAAGTCGTCCCTGGGACTCGGCCGTGAGGGGCAGTTGCCGCCGACTCCCAGGAGGCGGCTCTTCATCGTGGGGTCTTGAGGGGCGCAGTCTGCCCCGATGTTTTGAAAGGTTCTGGGGCTGGGGTTAGCCTACCCGTGGCCCATTACTCCGACAGTAGTCCCCGAAGCTGGTGAAGTGCCGCGGGAGACATGTCGGGGAGCCTCAACAGTTTCATCTCTCTGGGGGTGGAATCTCGGCTTTGCTCGCCGTCTTCCTCCAGGCCGACTAGCTAGAGTCGGACTCGCAGAAAGCCGTCTTGCCTCTTAGAGAGTTTGAACATCGCGGCGGGGTCCAGGCAGCGTGCCTGATAAGCTTCTGGGCGGCCGCCCGTTGCGGGTCCGTCGCGTGGCGCCACGTGGCGGGGTCAGTCTGCCCACCCATGCACGCGACGGGACAGGACCTCAGGCGGGGCCCGCCACTACCGTGCCTCCGCATGCGAGCGGATTTGTTGCGGCCGTGCGGATGGTTGGGTTTCCCACACCGTAACTGCACGCAGTTACTGCGTGTGGTAAATCGTGGGGGGCTTGGGGGCCGGGGCACAGTTAATCCCACGCCCGCCCCATCGGCTTCTCAGCCCATGAGCCTATAAGTAGGCGGGAGGAAGGGGGCGGCGAAGCACGCGCGCCCATCTCCCCCACTCCCCTTGCTTTCTTCTTGCTTCTTCTTCCTCTTGCTGCTGCCGCACCGAGCCACGCCACGCTTGTGACGATGAGTTCTTCCTCCACCGCCGCACCTCCCGCCGTGCGCTCCGGCGTATGGGACGACTCCGAGGTGGACGACGACCACATCGAGTTTCTCCGCAAGACGCGCCGCCTCCCTGGCGTGGGCCTAGTGCGAGCCCGCGCCGCGCTGGAAAGGGAAATATCGCTGGCGCCGGAGGAGGGTGAGCGGGTCGTATTCCGCTCACACCTCATGCGCGGCCTGGGGCTGCCGGCGAGCGGCTTCTTCCGCTCCTTCTTGGAGTTTCACGGGCTCCAGCCGCACCACCTCACCCCGAACACGGTGGTGCTGCTGGCTGCCTTCGCCACCTTCTGCGAAGGCTTCCTCGGTGTTCTCCCTACCATCGAGCTGTGGGGGGAATTCTTCCAGTCCAAGATCGGCACGCATGTCACCGGTGTGCCGGCCCAGTGTGGCGTCTTCATCGCGATGCGGAGATCGACGGCCGACAACCCATTTCCCACCATTCCGCTGATCAAGTCGGTGAAAATGTGGCAGCGGTCGTACTTCTACGTGAAGAACGTCTCCCCAGACGGCGACTGGGTCAATCTGCCGCCTTCCGAGGCTGGCGCTCTGGCTGGGAGGCTCCCCAGCTAGTCCCACCGAGTCAAGACGCTGACTCCCGCTGGAGCCGCCGTCGTCGCGTGACTCCGAGTGCTGACGCAGTCGGAGGGTCTGACTGGGGCCGACCTGCTGGCTGCCTTCGTGGCGCGCCGAGTCCTCTCGCTCCAAGGCCGACCTCATCTGATCTCTCAGATGAGCGGCCACCGAGACCCGAGTCGGATGTTGTCCAAGGACATGCCCCACCCGGAGGTAGCGGACACGGTGAACTACATCGCGAACTGCAGTCTCACGGCGGATTGGCAGTTCGGCAAGGAGCCATACTCGCGCGCTAACCCCCCGCTTGCTGTAAGTCGTCTTTATTTTTCTTCTGTCTTCTTTTGCAGCCGAATCCGACTTCTGATCTTTTTGTTTTTTCTTGAGTCAGAACCCCCTCATCCGGCCCTCAGCCGGCACCTCGGGCCTGGCCTGTCAGTTCGTCTACGATCGGGCGGAGAGCGACGTCCACGACCTTGACTTGGGGGCAGCGGCGATGGAGGCCGACGCCGAAGGAGGCGGAGGAGGAGGAGGAGGAGGCTTCAGGCTGTCGGCCACCTTTGCCGACTGGCCTGATGACGACGCTGAGGGGGAAGTCGTCCCGCGCCGCCAACCAAGGGTTGGCCATCCGGGTGCGAGTTCCTCCGCGGGCTTGGATGGTCAAGGCGGCGCGAAGAGGCGACGGGCCGGGCCGAGCTTGCTTGGCGGCCGGTCGAAGAAGTTCAAGGGGGTGGCCGTCGCGACCAAGCGGGAAGAGGCGATCGCGAAGGCCAACCGCTTCCGTAACAAAGTGAAGAAGCCGCCACTGGTCTCTGCGTAAGTGCCTCCGCCTTTGTCTTGTTTTCTATTAGTGAATTTTGTCCATATTTTTTATGTGCCTTCCTCACTTCAGGGCTCCCCTTACTTTTGAGAGGGTCGCCGCCGCCTCCGTCATGGGGTCGGCAGAGACGTCCGCCACTACTCGATGGATTGACCCCGCCGCCGACCTCCGGGAGGTGACGGAGTGGAACGCGCGGGAGAAGCGCGACGAGGACGAAGCCGCCCGCCTGGAGAAGGCGGAGGCCGAGAAGGCGGCAGCTTCCGCCTAGAGGAAGCTGGATGAGGCCGAAGCCGCTGATGCGGCAAGGCGGCGAGCAGAGGCCAATCGGCGCTGCTTGTCGTTCGCTGAACTCCGCGCCGCCGCCCCCGGAGTTCACGGGGCAGACTGGGGAAGCCAACGGCGAGCACCCTGTCATGGAGAAGGAAAGCGGCGAGGCCTTCATGTCGGACACCGCCGTGCCGCCTTCACCGCCTCCGCCGCCGTCTAGGAGCGCGTGAGGTAAACAGCCGGCGGGCCCGCCGGTGCCGCCGACTGCGGACGAGTCCGAGGCGAGGCTACTTCTCCAAGTCACCTCGCCAGCGCGCCGCCGCCTTGAGAAGGCGACTTCGGCGCCACGCCCCCTGGAGACCGGTGCCGCCAGCTCGGCCATCCCAGACGCCGAGGTGACGAGTGCCGCGCCCGTCGGGTGGGTGCGAGGAGGCGGCACGGGTCCGCTGAACCAGGCACTTCTGGATGTTCAGGCGAAACTGCGAGCCGAGGGCGACGCCATCCAGGCCTGCACCAAGGCGCATCTAGCGTCGTGAGTAGTCGTCCGGGTATGCTTTCATTTTTGACTTTGTTTTTTCTTGTTCCTCTCTATGGGGGCGCGCAAGCGCACCCACTGGGTGTAGTCCCCGAGTTTCGGGCCGGCTGCTGAGCAGGTGGCTCGGAACTCCATCTAGTGAGTTCCAAATATTTATCTTTGTCTAAAATTCTTGTTTCAGGAGTATCACAACCTCCGCGCCACTGCCTTCAACCGCAACATCGAGGAGCTGGGCAAGCGGACTGGCGACTTGTCGGAGAGCCGGAGTGAATCCTCCTTCTTCTTCGCGGGGGCGTGCTGGCGCACCCGCGGGCTGTAGTCCCCGAGATTCGGGCCGACTGCTGAGCAGTCGGGCCGGATCTTCCCAGCGACCTTCTTTGTTGACGACTTAACGTCTTTCCCTTTTTATTCTTTAGAGGCCAACGCCACTCTTCAGCAGTAGCTAGGCGAGGTCAACACCGCCTTGCGTCCCAAGGGGGAGGAGTGCAGCAAGCTTGCCGCGGAGCGCGACCTGCTGGCTGCGCAGCTGTCTGAGCAGAGGGAGCTGCTCAAGAAGGCGCAGGACGAGGCCAAGAAGAGAGAGGTTGCTCTCCTGACCGAGTTCGAAAGCGAGTGCTCCTCCTGGACCGACAAGGAGGCGCAGCTGACCTCCGGCTTCCATGAGATTGAGGACATCGTTGACGGTGAGTTACTTGGTTTCCTTTGAGCCGCCGACTGTGGGTCGGGCCGACTCCTGATTCTGACTTGCTTCTTTTTTGTCTTGTCAGACTTCTTCCCTGGCCACTCGCAGGCGGCCACTCAAGCCATCGAGGCAGATCGCGAGGCGCGGAGGGCAGATGGTGCGGAGATTGCCGCCAACGCCCCCCGGACCCTTGACGAGCAGCTTCTGAGCATCGAGGATCGTCTGCGACTGGCCCATCGGATGCTGCTCCGGCTTCAACGTGCCGGCGCCCAGGGCATTGCCGGCCTGTGGCCAGACATGCCGGTTCTGTGCACTGCCAGTCAGACTTTCGACTGGCTGGAGGTCGCAGCTGGTCGTCTTAAGGCTTGGAAGGGTTCCTCGGCCCGGGCGGGAGCGCGCCGGGCCTTGGAATTCGTCAAGGCGTGGTATCCAGGGCTGGACCTGGACCGTTTGGCCGTGTTCCGGTCAGAGGCCCAGGCGGAGCTGGTAGCTGTGGAAGACGCCCTCGTCGCTCATGTTGCGGCGATCACCGACTATGCCAACACCAGCATCTTTGTCCCTGATCGGGCTGAAGACGGCAGGGAGGCGCCGATGGAGTGGTTCGGGATGAACCCGGATTACGACGAGGACTCGGCGGAGGTGATCAGTTCCAGCGCTGAGGAGGAAGGCGAGGCGGAGGACGAAGGCGAGACGGAGGCGCCAGAAGGTGGAGTGGGCGACCAGCCTCAGCTCGACCGTGCCTCCAGCAACGAGCCGCGCCCGACCGACCCAGCCGCCGCCAGAGATGATCAAGCCGAGACTGTCCGGTCGACCGCCCCGACGCCTGACACCGCCGTCTCTTCCGACCCTCCGAACCCGTCTGCCACTTCCTAGCCTACCGTCTTGCCTTCATTTTATCTGCTTTAGTAGTCTTTGAAGAACTTGTTAATTTGAACAATTCCACCCGCGGGGTGTATTTTGAACTTCTGCTTGAAGATTCGGCCAAGGGCCTATGCTATGTAAATATTTATCCAAGTTCTATCCTTCCTTGCTCATTGCTCCTTTGGCTTTTTCCTTTGCCGCCTTCCCTGAGTCGCCGCCTTGCCAATCGGACAACCGTTCTGCGGCTGCCACTGGATCAAATGCTTGGCTATTTTAGGAAGGCAAGTACTTGGCCATTTTTTAGAGTCTTCTTAACAAGTTGGATAGAAAGCGGCAGGCCGACTACTAAAGAGTCGGTTTGGTAAGAGAGGCAGGAAACCAGCTTAAGCTATGCTTATGCTTTGAGTCCTTAGCCATTTTTCGTGTGGACGCCCATTCTTCCTTACTCCTGTCCACCAATCAGTCGCTCTGCGAGCTGCGGCTTCTATCAGGAGACGGCTTAGGCGCCACGCACTACTTGTCCGACTGCAGGAAGCATTTCATAGCGCAAGGCGGCGAGTCCCCGGGCCGACTAGTCGAGCCCGGTGCCAAGCGGCATAACAAAGAGTAGTATACTCGAAGGCATAATTCTTATCATACAGATAACAAAAGGGGAGTCGCCGAGCTCGTCTCGGGGGGCCCGAAGTCTTGGTACTTTAATACAAAGGGTAGTGTGATACATACTGCATCAACTGTAAAATCTTCGGAGAAGGTTTGCATTCCATGGGCGCTCCGTCTCTTTGCCGGAGTCGTCCCTCTTGCGTGCTCGGGGCTTCTGAGCGTCGATCAGGTAGTAGGAGTCGTTTCCCAGCACCTTGCTGATAATGAAGGGGCCTTCCCAAGGCGCCGACAGCTTGTGCTGGCCGGCTGTTCGCTGGATCAGCCGGAGCACAAGGTCGCCCTCTTGGAAAGATCTCGGCCTGACCTTCCTGTTGTAGTATCGGCGCAGGCTCTACTGGTAGATGCTGGACCGGCTGAGTGCCAACAGCCGGCCCTCTTCCAGCAGATCGACACCGTCTTGACGTGCTTCTTCTGCTTCTTCCTCGGTGTACATGGTGACTCGCGGAGAGTCGAACTCTATGTCCGTCGGGATGACGGCTTCAGCACCGTAGACGAGGAAGAAGGGTGTGAAGCCGGTTGACTTGTTTGGAGTCGTGCGCAGACTCCAGAGGACGGCTGGCAACTCGTCAAGCCAACAGCCGGCCGAACGCTCCAGTGGTTCGACCAGTCGAGGCTTGATGCCAGACAGGATGAGGCCGTTTGCTCGCTCTACCTGGCCGTTTGACTGCGGATGGGCAACGGACGCTAAGTCCAGTCGGATGCCCTGAGTCGCGCAGAAACGGGTCAAGGCACCTTTCGCAAAATTTGTGCTGTTGTCGGTGATGATGCTGTGCGGTATGCCGTACCAAGTCGTGATGTCGGCAATGAAAGTCACTGCAGTCGGACCATTCAACTTCTTGATGGGCTTTACTTCTATCCACTTGGTGAACTTGTCCACCGCGACAAGTAAGTGAGTTAGGCCGCCTCGTGCTGTTTTGAATGGTCCCACCATGTCCAGGCCCCAAACCGTAAAGGGCCAGGCGATGGGGATAGTCTTGAGTGCGGAAGCCGGCTGATGTGGCTTGGAGCGGAACAACTGGCACCCTCTGCACTTTTGGACTAATTCTTTGGCCTCTTCTAGGGCAGTTGGCCAGAAGAAACCGTGTCAGAAGGCTTTGGCGACGAGTGCTCTTGAAGCCGCATGGTGGCCGCACTCGCCTTCATGGATGTCTCTGAGAATTGCTTGGACTTGCTCTGGCTCGACGCAACGCTGGTAGACACCAGTGACGCTGCGCCTGACCAACTCTCTATTGACTATGGTGTAGGCTGCCGCTCGGCGTTGTACTTGCCGAGCCGAGATTTCATCAGTTGGCAGTTCTTTGCTCACCAGGAACTTGAGGATGGGCTGGGCCCATGAGGGTGCAGCTATTCTTCAACTACCAGTACTGCGACTTGGACGAGGGTGATTGGGCTGGGAGGCGGCGGGTTGGAGTCTGCGGCCGCTTGCTGGATTGACGAAGTCCCCGGGCCGACTGGAGCAGTCCTCGGGCCGAGTTCTGGAGTCTTCAGATTGGTCGCCGCAGTCCTCGGGCCGGCTTCGACCGGAGCGCTCTTGGAGTCGGATCCGACTTTTTCGGGTGGAGCTGGCACGAAGATGGAGTCTGATTCTGGTGAAGGCTTGACAGACAGCTTAAGGAGGCGCCGAAGGGCAACGCCAGATGGTATTGCTTGGCGGGTGGAGCCGATTCGTGCCAGGGCGTCTGCTTGGTCGTTGTCATTCCTTGGTACGTGCAGGAACTCGCACCCCTCGAAGTATCCGCTGAGTTGCTGCACAAGGAAGCGGTAGCTTGCCATGTTTGCATCCTTCGCGTCCCAATCGCCAGATGACTGCTGGACCACTAAGTCGGAGTCGCCATAACACAAGATCCGGCGAATGCCAAGTTCTTTGGCAAGCCGGAGCCCGTGAATGAGCGCCTCGTACTCAACAACGTTGTTGGAGGCGGCGAAGTGGATCTGCAGCGTATACCTCAACTTGTCGCCCTTGGGGGAAGTGAGGACAACGCCGGCTCCCAAGCTGGTGCGCATCTTGGAGCCGTCGAAGTGCATCCGCCAATGGGTGGAGTCGGGCGCTGGCGGCAGGTACTGGGTCTCGGCCCAGTCGACGAGGAAGTCGGCCAGTGCTTGCGACTTGATGGCGGTGTGGGGCTGGTAGTAGATGGTGTAGGGATCCAGCTCGATGGCCCATTTGGCCACTCGGCCAGAAGCATCTCGGCTTCCGATGATCTCGGCAAGTGGGGCTGTGCATACCATAGTGATTGGATGCTCCTAGAAGTAAGGTTTCAATTTCTTGGCGGCAAAGTGCACGCCGTAGCACATCTTCTGGTAGTAGGGGCAGTTCTGCTTGGAGGCCGACAGTACTTCGCTCAGGTAATATACCGGTCTCTGGACAGGTAGCGCCTTGCCTTCCTCCTTCCGCTCAACTACAATAACTGTGTTGACTACCCAACTGGTGGCGGCAATGTATAGGAGCATGGGCTCTTTAGGAGTCGGAGCCGCCAGCACAGGGGGAGTAGTCAGCATTTTCTTCAACTGGAGAAAAGCTTCGTCCGCCTTGGGGTTCCACTCAAAAAAGGTCGTCTTCTTCATGAGCTGGTATAAAGGGAGAGCCTTCTCGCCCAGCCGACTGATGAAACGGCTAATGGACGCCAAGCAGCCGGTGAACTTTTGCACATCTAGCAGTCGGCGGGGTACCTCCATCCTCTCGATGGCCTTGATCTTTACAGGGTTGCACTCTATGCCGCGTTCAGAGACCAGGAAAGCCAAGGAGTTGGCCGGCTGGTACTCCGAAGACGCATTTCTCAGGGTTGAGCTTGATCTGGAATCGGCGCAGGTTCTCAAAGGTTTCCTTGAGGTCTTCCAGCAATGTTCCGCGCTTTTCCGTCTTCACCACCACATCGTCCACGTAGACGTGGGCGTTTCTGCCGAGTTGCTTGAGGAGGCACTTCTGCATGCAACGCTGAAAGGTGGCGCCGGCATTCCTCAAGCCGAACGTCATGGTCAGGTAGCAGAATGCTCCAAACGGCGTGATGAAGGCGGTCTTCAGTCTGTCAGCCGGGTTCAGCTTGATCTGGTGATATCCAGAATATGCATCTAAGAAACTCAACAGCTCGCATCCGGCTGTGGAGTCTATCACCTGATCAATTCTCGGCAGAGCGAACGGGTCCTTGGGGCAAGCTTTGTTGAGGCTTGTGTAGTCGATACACATCCGCCACTGCTTGTTCTTCTTCAGCACCAGGACCGGGTTTGCTAGCCACTCTGGGAAAAACACTTCCATAATGAAGCCGGCTGCCAGGAGCCGGGCTATCTCTTCTCCAACAACTCTTCTCTTCTCTTCTGACAGGCGGCGCAAGGGCTGCCTGACGGGCTTCACATCAGACCGGACATGTAACTTGTGCTCGGCGAATTCCGTCGGTACACCTGGCATGTCTTTAGGGGACCATGCGAAGATGTCTCGATTCTCACGGAGGAAATCGACGAGCTCGCCTTCCTATTTGCTGTCAAGGTTTGCACCTATGACAGCGTACCTCTCTGGGTGCTCCGGGTCCAAGGGTATCTTCTTCGTTTCTTTGGCCGGCTTGAACGATCCTTCAGCTTCCGACTCCTTGGGGTCGGGCGACATCTCGGGCTGCTTGCCGGCCATCGCCACAACCCGATCAAGAAGCCGCTTCTCAGTCGCGATCACCAAGGACTCGGCCAGCCGACTGCTTTCGGCCGCGCAAGCGGACGACTTTCTGTAGTCGCCGGCTACGGTTAGAATCCCCTTGGAACTCGGCATCTTCATCTTGAGGTAGGCGTAGTGGGGGACCGCCATGAATTTGGCCAAAGCAGGTCGGCCAAGCAATGCATGGTACGGGCTTTCGAGGTCCACCACTTCAAACCAAACTGGCTCTCGGCGGAAATGATCTTTGTCCCCAAAGAGGACGTCTATCAGGATCTTGCCGATTGGCGAGCAGGAAAGGCCAGGAACAATGCCGTGGAACACAGTCTAGCTGGTCTGAAGCTGTCTTTGCTTGATTCCTAACTTCTCCATGGTATCCTTGTACAGGATGTTGATACTGCTGCCTCCGTCTATCAGCACTCGCGAGAAACGAGCGGCCCGCCTATCCGTGGCGAGTGTGGCGCCCAGGACCAGTGCATAGGACCCTGGACTCGGCATCACCTCTGGGTGATCAGCTCTGCTCCAACTGATAGGCTTCTCGGACCAGTGCATGAACTCTGGAGTGCTTGACGCGACTGCGTTCACCTCTTGCTGCTGCAGCCGCCTGCTGCATCGATCGTCGGCCACACTGGTGAACACCACATAGGCTCCGTGCTCTTCTGGGTACTCGTCTTGTATTGCGCCGACTGGCCTGACAGCCGGCTGCTGGGGCGGCGGTGGAGGCGGCGGCCCAGCAGGCGGGGGAGGTAGGAGGCCGTCTCCCTTGGCGATTCTGGTGAGCCAGTGGCATTTCTGGCTGGTGTGATTCGACGGCTTCGCGCCGCTGTGGAACTTGCAGGGGCCATCTAGGGTCTGCTCGTAGGAGAAGGCCGGCAACCAGTTGGACTTGCCGCCTTTCTGTCGCTTGGCTGGGGGCTGCTCCTCCGGCTGTTGCTCTTCGACTGTCGCAACTTGCCGGCTACTGGAAGCCGGCTGTGGAGATTTGCGCTTGTGGTCGTTCTGCTGTTGTCGCCGACTGGCGTCCCCAGCCGGAGTTCGGGGAGCCTGAGGGGCGACTTTGCCAGTCGCGCTAACTTGAATCTCCGCCTTCATGGAGGAGTCGGCCGTGGCGTATTTGTCTGCTATGATCAGAAGCTCGTCGAGGGTCTCTGGCTCGTCGCAGAGGAGCTTGTGCTTGAGGAGGGTGCCTTCTCTGCACCCGGCAGTGAAGTACTCGACAGCCTGCACCTCATGCACGCCCTCGCAGGAGTTCCGAAGCTCGGCCCAGCGCGTGAGGTAGTCGTGAGTCGACTCGTTGGGGCCTTGTACGCAGAAGGAGAGTTGGCGAGGCTTGGGAGGCCGCTTGTACGTGCTCGTGAAGTTGCGGACGAAGGCTTCGGTGAAGTCGACCCAGCTGTTGATGCTGCGGGGCTTCAGGCTATTCAACCATGTCCGGGCCGTGCTATGGAGCCTGACTGGAACGTACTTTATGGCAACATGCTTGTTGCCGTTTGCTATGTTGACGGCCTGGAGTAGTCAACTAGCCAGTCTTCCGGCTTCACGGAGCCGGTGTACTTGGGCGTATCTCGGGGGAGCGTGAACCCTTTGGGAAAGGGCTCGTCTCAGATGCGAGGTCCGAAACAGGGAGGACCCAACTCGTCTTCTTCCAGCGCCAGGGATCGGTGGAGTCGGTCGATCCGGTGGCGGGCGTCGTTTTCTCCGACTCCCTCTCGGCAGCCAAGGCGGTCGTCGAGAGTCGGATGCTCAACGGGTGGCGGGGAGACTCGCCTTTCTTTGCGAGGAGGAGGAGGCAGATAGTCGTCCCGCCGTTCTACTGCTTTGGGGCGGCCATCTTGGTCGCGCTCGATGGTGATGCGAGTCCGACTGTGGCTGACAGCCGGATCCTTGTCTTTCCTTCCGCGGACACCGCCGGTTGGTGTCCGAGACGTCGCGCCCTGATCTCGGCGGGGAGGCAAGTCATCGTTTTGTCGTTGCGGCGCCTCCGTGCGGCAGCCGGCTTCGTTCTGCGCGGCAGCCGCGTCGAGGAGCTGCTGAACTCGCTCCGTCATCAGGCGGCGCTCTTCACCTTCGAAGTTGTCGAGCTCGTCCGCCGCCGCCTGGGCGGCGCGGATGTTCTCCGCAGTTGTGGCGTACACAGGGCGATTGGCCCCGAAAAGGTTGGCGATGGCCGCGCCACGCTACCGGACCGTGCCAAGGTGGCTAGGCCCAGTCGGGGCCGGCGAGCCGCCCACAGCGCGATCCATCTCGTGCTGGTAGGCTTCTGACAAGCATCTCATGCTTGCCAGCTTCTTCGCGCCTTCAACGAGCTGAAGGCGGCGTGCCTCCAGCGTCTCGGCATCGGCGTCTCCCGGAATGGGCGCGGTCAGGTCTTTCGGAGCCGCGTCGAGTGGATCACGAGCTCCTTCGCGGGAATGCTCGCCGTGATCGAGGACAAGAACCTCCGTGATGGTGCTTCCGCTGCTCTCTGCGCAAGGGAGTGGCTCCTCGTAGACCACCACGTTGGTGGGGAACGCGTCGAGCGACGCGGTGTCGGAGTCGACCAGCATCGGGTCAGTGGAGCCTATGGACTTCAGGTCCACGGAAGGCTCGCCGGCAACGTGGAGTTGGTCATGGAGACCCGCGAGGAGGCTCTCGGGGCCACTCGTGCCTGCATCGGATGCAGGCTCGTCGGAGAGGCGAACCTCGCCGATAAGTTCAGCGAGGCAGCTGGCCGCGCAGGCGATCTCAGTGCCGTGCAGCGCGTCGGCGCAGACTTCGTCTAGCGTGCCGGGCTGGCTGTGCTCGCCAAGGAGGAATAGGGTTCCCGTCCAGAGCAGGTCTCTGGACGACGGTGCACCTTGCCCCACGGTGGGCGCCAAATGTCAGGGGTTGGGTGCGACATATGCCAAAGGATGGCTTATCATGGTGGGAGCGAGTAGAACGTCGCCGGTGCCTGGAAACGGGATGAGGCGAAGACATGCATGCCGGCGGATCTTACCCAGCTTCAGGGCTCTCCGAGGAGATAACACCCCTACTGTTGCTCTGCGGGGGCTCCGCATGATCACTATGCCAAAGTGAATACAAGGTTGCTCCTAGAGCTGTTTCCTGGAGGTAGGAGAGGGCAAGGCTAGCTCCCTCCTTCCTATATGATCGGGTCTAATGCTAAAGAAGCTATCCCCCTTGCATGGGTGCCCCGGGGGGCTTATATAGGCCTGCCCCCCAGGGATACAATGGTAATCCGGCTGGGCGCGGGACCCAGCCGTCTGTCTCTCAGGCCGTCGTCTTCTCTGCCGACTGCTGGGGCCCGCCGACTAGCCTGGTACTGTAGCCGTGCTTCCAATGACGCGGGCTCAGTCATGGGGTCGTGGCAACAGTGCCACCGCCTGGCGGACGATCACTGTCGCCATTCCCCGTCTTGTCTGGTTAATGGCGTGCGGGGCCCGTGGGAGGGGCCGGCCGACTCCAGGGGGCCGACTCCCACGGGTCCGTCTTTGTGGCGCTCTCGCCGTCTTCTGTACCCCCGCTAACGGGCGGGTCCCGCCATCTCCGGGCCGTACAGGCAAGCCATCGTGGGCACAGTGCGCCGCCCACGGGGGCTGAGGTCAGGGCGGGCATGGCAACAGTGCCGCGCCACGATGGAGATCTCCAGCGATACGGCGCACTGTAGCCATGCCAGCCCTTCGTAAGCGGGGCAGGGACGGCCACGCAGTGACTGTACCCCACCCCGTCCATCGGGGCGAAGGCTGGGGGGGTTTCGAGTTGCGGGCCGACTCCCATAGTCGTCTTATCTCGGAGTCGCCAGCCAAGAGTCGGCTCATCTCGAAGTCGTCAGCCAAGAGTCGGCTTAACTCGAAGCCGTCAGCCAATAGTCGGCTTAACTCGAAGTCGTCAGCCAAGAGTCGGCTTAACTCGAAGTCGTCCCTGGGACTCGGCCGTGAGGGGCAGTTGCCGCCAACTCCCAGGAGGTGGCTCTTCATCGTGGGGTCTTGAGGGGCGCAATCTGCCCCGATGTTTTGAAAGGTTCTGGGGCTCGGGTTAGCCTACCCGTGGCCCATTACTCCGACACGCATACATTTTTTCTAGGAAGTCACAGACACATTACTACTGACAGCACTGCTAAAATACTTTAACAACAATTCCGAGGGACTGGGCAAGGTCAATAATAAAAATGAATAATGTTTTATTTAAAATCTGAAAAAGCAGATTTTCATGGGCGTGCATTAACATGTTGGGACAATTAATTTTATGCCCCTACTTGTGTCCCACTCGACTGTTTTGCCCCTAGTTTTCAAAAACCTTCGGTCCTGCCCAAGCCACTTTGCTCCTCTTATGCATTTGCCCTTTGACCGTCATTTTAAAAACTTCATATTAAATAAAAAAAATGCAAAATAAGATATCAAAATGTTCAAAAAAAATCACATATATGTGCATCTCATCTGCATTCACGACAAAAGTGTTGTTTAAACGTAATAAGGTTATTAATATTATTAATGTTGTTAAACCTAGAAATGTATGAACAACACTTTTGTCATGAGTGCAAATGATATGCACATATAGGTGATGTTTTTCTGAACATTTTGATATATTATTTGCATTTTTCTGAGTTAACATGAATTTGTTATGAAGTTTTTAAACTGTTGGTAAAAGAGTCAAAGGGCAAATGCATAAGAGGAGCGAAGTGGCTTGAGCGGGACTCAGGGTTTTTGAAAACTAGGAATAAAACAGCCAAATTGGACACAATTAGGGGCATAAGATTAATTATCCCTAACACTTTCCCACAAACTTGCATACAAGAGTATGTACAGTGTGTGCATCTTGCGATAAAATGGCTGATACTCGGTTGCTTGAACTTGATTTGTGTTTAATAAAATGATTATGTGCATCATGCAATGCAGAGAGGCCAGGGTCATGCCCATTTGGTAAAAAAAAAAGGGAATACATATAGCGTAGGTGCTTGTAAATGCACCAAGGTTGCTTTACTTGTCATCGTCACCCCTAGCCGTCCTTTATTTGGTTCTTCTTCAATCAACCAACTCATAAGTTCTTTCATCGTGGCATTCGTCAGCACGTCATCTCTCTAATTACCTTGGCTGCTTCTTAGGCCGGGCGAACCTTTTCGCTAATCTGAAGAAGAAGAAAAAAGTCGGTTTTATCCTTGTTCATGAGATGGCCAGGTAATGAGACCGATCTAAACACATTCCGTGGCTTTGTAGTTGAGCACTCTACGACGGTTTTTTAGGATACTGTATGATGTTTAGTTACACGTCAAATTTTGTTTGGGGTAGAACCGCTCTACTTTATTATTCAACGAGAAAGTTTACAGAAAATTTATAAGATCTGTCATGAGGTTCAGGAAGCCGCACATGGCTCCCTCGTTCAGAGACAGAGCATGTTCAGCAAGATTATGGGCTTCCATTCACAGAAGAGCGCATAAACCCCCACAAGCCTAGTAGGCGTCCACATGCCTCGTGCACAAGCACAAGGCGGGGATCATGGATTGCATGCAAAGCCTTCTCCTGCCATGGCCCCAACGGCAGCGAGGGATGTACCTACTCATCGCTTGTCTCAGTGTCGCCTTCTTTCTCCTCATGCCGCCTTCTTCTGCATCTCGCGCCCCGTCGGGTCGTGCATGAACGGCTGGCGCGGGCGGCGGGCTTCTCCTTCTCCTCGCGAGATTTTTAGCAATGATCTGACATACATCTATGCACATTTTGTGACTTGTAGTTGAGTACTTTAAGGCGGGATTTTTAGCATGATCTGACGTAAATCAGATCTATGCCGGCAAACTCATGTATTTTGATTCTGCATAAGATTCACATAGTAAACACATTTCAATACCAGTTTATGTTTTCTTTCTTTTAAAACGTACCGGTTTACGGTAGTATGGCTTTGCTGTTCCGGTCCAGACCATTGGACAGTAGGCCAGTCCTCCACCTACGGGTCTCTGCCTGATCAACTCTTGTAGTACTGTACTATGTACGTGAATCATCATCTCTCTTGGCTTAGGCACGTCAGAGCCTGCCCACTACCCAGCCCCAGAGCACAGACTGCTCATTTCCATTTTTGTGCAAAGTCCATTGTCGTGGGTCCCAAGAGCAGACTGGCCGGCAGTAGCAACTGATCTGGACCGCGTGGGTCCTCCAGGCGACGTGTCGAGCACCCAGCCTCTCTGTACTATACCTTCTCTTTTAGCAAGATGGACTCTATGATTGCTGCCATTGCTGCTCACAGCCACACACAGTCAAGGTCGGTCAGTAGACGCTAGGCACAATTTGTGCGAAAATGCATCTAATTTTTTTGTTTGTGTCACTGAAAATATTGGTAGGGAAATATTTAACATTTAATTTGAGCACCGACACGTAAAAATCACTCTGAAAAAGACACAACGTAATCGCAAATGGTTTCGTGCAGAAGAAAAAGAATAACATATATACGAGGGAGTGAGACCAGAGGCGATACAACAAATCACCTCTTTTCCATTTGCACTCGCACTTGGTGAAAAGCAAACAAAAGCCAAAATTCTTCAACTCATCTCGAATAGAAGGTTGGAATGTGACCAGCGCAGTGGAGCAACATTGCGTCACATTTATGTTGGAAACTCTTAACTTAAATCCGTTCAACAAATCTGCTTGTGAAGAATTTTGTCACTGCATATAGTTTATTATTAGATTCTCGTGATCTCATAAATTCACCAGCACTTCTCCAAAATTTATTTACTTCTAAGGATCACCTGACGAGTGGAAGAAGACTCAGGTCTATCTCTCACTCTCTCTCTCTCTCTGTGTGTGTGTGTGTATTATGAATACATATTCATGATGAATCTATTAATATTTATTTGGTATTGTACATGTTCATTTCTTTTTGTAATCCTGGTCAAACCTAACAAAGTTTGGCGTAAGGCAAAATGTACCGGGTTTCACCATTTGGAAAGGAGGGAGCATTTTATAACAAAACTTCACACGTATATGCTTCTACTCACAAGGTACATGAATGGATTTTTTTACACTCCATCCATTCAAAACATAAGATGGATAACATAAATGAAGTTAACATCTATTTTGGCGACTAATAATTTATGATTACATGGGTTGGACATGTAAGACAAAAAATATAGCAAAATGTTTTTTCCAAAATTTGTAAGTCATATGCCATTTCACTAATATTGTAGACATATTATAATGTGCTGGAGGTTGTAATAAGTCATTCATACTCCATATTTTTTTGGAAATTAACGCGAAGCGGGGGGGGGGGGGGGGGGAGTACTAACATATTACATCTATGCATGATTTTATTATTCTAAAAATATTATCATGAATACATAATAGTTTGAAAAGGGCAAGGAAGCCCAAGAATAGTTTTAGGGAGAACTGAAGAAGTGAGTAGTTTACGTGGAAAAAACATTTTTGTTTACGAAGGAGAATGTATTTGAATTTTGTACATGTATATGTAGGGTGCATGAGATTTTTTTCTTTAAAAGAAAATGTGCAAATTAGATGGTCTATTACATAGTTTATTTTTTGCCGGGAACTACTCCCTCCGTCCCATAATATAAGAACGCTTTTGACACTATTGTACTGTCAAAAGCGCTCTTATATTTTGGGACGGAGGGAGTATTATATAGTTTTCTCCTGCGCAAACAATAGGGTGCAGCGTTTCTGCACCGAGGCTTAGCTGAACCCGTCGATGAAAGGTAAATTAAAAAAATAAGCAAATAAAAAAATGTTTACACATGAAACTGTAGAGAATCTTTTAGGTGTGTGCCAAATTTCAAGATATTTGGACATTTGAGGAGCTCATGAAAAAATAATTTTTTTGGTCTGTCAAAGTATCTTTCAAAACGTGTACTGTAGACCGATTTTTTAAATTTTTTTTGCCACGAGCTCCTCAAATATCCAAACACTTTGAAATTTTGCATGTACCTAGAAGATTCTCTCAACTTTCACGGTGAAGGAGCGAGCCTGACTTCTAGGTGGCGATGAAAGATATAAAACTATGTATCCTTAACAAGCAGGATCATGATGAGGTGGCTAGCAGTGCACGCGAATTAACTCGGGCTCGCTGTTTCCAACCCAAGTTGTTGCATCAGCCTGATATATGCTACTCCCTCCGTAAACTAATATAAGAGTGTTTAGAATACTAAAGTAGTGATCTAAACACTCTTATATTAGTTTACAGAGGGAGTACAAGTTTTGTCAATCAAGTGCCCATTTCGACCATTTCCATTAAGTTTAAGAAGCATCGGTGTAATTGACTCTTTTTCTAATGATCTGATCCTGAAGCCAGCTCTATTAATGAAAACCATGGTGACATATCACAAAGAATATGCAAGTTTGCCTTGCTTTAAGAAAAGTAAGCGGAAAACTGAAGTTCTTCCATTCATGTAAATATATTTTCTTTTTTTTCCAAGTTTTGTCTTGCGTAGCAAATTCAAGAATCAGTGACAAAGAACGAAAGAAGTCTATAAACTAGGGGGAATCGGAAGGCACACGGCTTGCCCTAAAAACCCTTGCTTTTGCGCACGACGACGAAAAATGAAGCCTCCACTTTCTTTCTTGCCGTCTTGATCTCCAGCCACACACCCTCCTACCAGCGGGAGCCGCCGCCGCAGCACAAACCCCAGCTGCCATGCCATCCTCCTCCGGGACCTCGGAATCCTGGTCGCCGGACGACCTCCTCGACGAACCCACCCGCGACCGAGCTGCCCGCACCAGCGCCGCCGACGCCGACGGAGGCGACGACGACCACGACGACGTCTCGGCCGACCGGGCCACCTCGCGGCTGCGTAAACCAGGAGCCCTGAAGGCCCTCTGCAAGAGGTACTCCATCCCCGACGGCTTCGCCCCGGTCCTCGCCGGCGACCGCTCCTCGTGTTCGACGCCGCCGCCCGGGTCCGTCTGCGTGTACCTCGACTCGCTGGACGCCGGGATGCGCCTGCCCCTCCACCCCTTCTTCGCCGAGGTGCTCAACCATTTCGGGCTCGCCCCCGGCCAGCTATCGCCCAACGGCTGGCGCGCCATGGCGGGCTTCGTCGCGCTCTCCCGCTCCGCCGGCGTGGAGCCGTCGCTCGCCGTGTTCCGGCACTTCTTCGCGCTCTGCCCGTTCCCGCCGCACGGCTTCTACACCCTCCGCGGCAAGGACGCCAACGGGCTCCTCTTCGCCCGGATTCGCGCCAAGTTTGTCAAGGGGTGGAAAGAGGATTTCTTCTTCTTGGAGTCGTCGGCACCGTGGCCGTGCCCGGTGGAGTGGGGGGAGCCTTCCAGGTCCTCCACCTTCGATCCGTCGCTCACCGTGCAGGAGAAGGCCGTGGCGGAGAGCCTGCTGCGTGCTCGAGGGAGTTCCCCGATCGATCTCTTCGCGTATCTCCACCACCGCAACATGGCCGCTGCCAACATCACCGGGGTGTCATCTCCGCCGCCGCCAACTCGTCAAGGTGAACCCTCCGGCATTGTAGAATTCAGAACGATTCGGGATGTTTGCTGTGGACTGTACTGATCTGTGATTTGCAGCCGCGCCTGTGCATGTCGCCATGGAGGAAGCCTTGGCCGCGGGCGCCTCGGCAGGGAAGGTGAAGGTGAAGGTGAAGAGCGAGCCTGGCTGCGAGGTGCCGCCTTGTGCGCCGTCGCCTGGGAAGAAGAGGAAGCTGCCGGAGGACCGCCCGGACGGCGGGAGCTCGGCGTCGTACCCCTCTTGCCCGCCGGGCTTCTCCGCCCCCAGCAAGTCACCGCCCACGACAAGCAAAGATGGTGACTGGAAGGCGGCGAGGCGGCTGCTGCAGGGCACCGTGACGCCGTCGCGGGAGCGCGAGCTCGCCGCGTCCAAGCCCGCCGACGTCGTCGCCTCAACCTACGTGTCACTGCTCCAGGTGAGCTCCTTGTTCCGTGTCGGTGTGCATTATTCTTGCATGATTTTGTTGGTCCGGATTGATCGATTGACATGGCAATGGTGGGTTGCACTTGCACAGACGGCGAACGAGGTGGCCTTCTCGCTGGGCTACGCTCTGGAGCTGGAGGACAAGCTGAGGGCGCGCGAGCGCAAGGCGGACGCGCTCCGGGGCGAGCTGGACAGAAAGCTGAAGGCGCGGGAGACCGAGGCGGACGCGCTGCGGGCGGAGCTGCGCAAGGCGAAGGCCGAGCTCGACGAGACGACCAAGGCGGCGGGGGCGCGGGAGGAGCTGTGCAGGAAAACGAAGGCGCGGGAGCGCGACACCGCGGAGGCGGACGCACTGCGGGCGGAGCTGCGCAAGGCGAAGGCCGTGCTCGCCGAGACCACGGCGGACGCGGGGATCGCGGCGGCGACGGCGCGTGGGCTCCGGGACGAGCTGGACAGGAACGTGAAGGCGCGGGAGCGGGACGCCGCCGAGTCGGACGCGCTGCGGGCGGTGCTGCACGAGGCGAAGGCCGAGCTCGCCGCGACCAAGGCGGAGGCCGAGAGGGCGGCGGCCGCGCGGTGGTTCTGGGGGTCGAGCAGGGAGCACGCGCGCGCGCTGGCGGAGCGGGAGCTGCGGGGGTACGAGCGCGGCCTGGAGGACATGAGGCGCGCCGCGCTTCATCGCTACCCGTACCTGGACCCGTCGCTGCTCTTCGTGCCGGTCCGCGGCCCCCCGTAGCGCCGCCGGCGACCGCCTGATCGCCATGCCCGCCCGATGCACACGTCGGTCGATCCATCTGCAATTATCTGCATGTTTCTGGACTGCATTTCGCACCTTCGTTTCGCAATTCACATGGAACTTCTTTCGTGTGAAATGTTGCATCAGAGAATGAATATACGCGTAAATCATTACGGATTATGATCCGTCAAAAATGTTGGGAGGCAATCTAATCTATGACTAGATTTTTCTAGGCTGTGATCTGAACTGGGTATGTTTTGTTTGGCAATGTTCTAGACAAAGTTTCTCAGAGGCTTCGTGTGATTATTCTGCAACTTTACTGGGCAACTCGTAAAGAAAAACCTTAACGACAGACCAATAGCCTGGGCAACTCTCCCCCAATTTACCTATTCGGCGACTTTCCCCAAATTTACCTACTCTGCACTGAAGAATTCTCTCAGCATTGTTGTCGTGTGTTGAAGTATAAATGCATAACCCATCTTTTCCCTCACCAGCTTAAGCTTTTGGGTATGATTGGTGCGTGCAGTTCTACATGGCATGATATACCATGTAAAAGGATTAGAGAGGGATTGGCATATTGCGAAGGATGTATTATTGAGCCTCGAACGCGAGTATGTATAGAGTACAAGATTTTAAAAAGCATGAAGCCTTTTAGAGATATAATGGAAATAATTGTATCTAATCCCGGGCAATCTCTAACACGGTGAATCCCAACAATGTATGAAGTATCAATGAGAAACTGATGAAGTAAACACATCTCTTATTTTCTGGAATTACAGAATATATGTCAGTGCTAAACAAGGGAAACACATGAAGAATAGGTAATTTATAAGAATAGTAAGTCAGTGACGTATAGGTCATTGGAACATAGGGCATGATGGCAGGTTAGCGACTATTGATACTTCCTCTGTAAGAAAATATAAGAGTGTTTATATCACTAAAATATTAATATAAATGCTTTTATATTTCTTTACGGAGAGAGTATGTTGAAACCGATTCACACACAATGATCATCCAAAGGACTAATAATAAAAAATGCATGCTGGAATATAGACCACAAAAATATTGAACAATCAAAATATTTTTGCTCATGACTTGTGAGTGAACCGAACTTAATAGTCCGATAGACCAATAAATGGATCCGTTAAAGGTTAGTAGAAATGCATCTAGGGTTTTAACAATTATAGAAGGCACATTATGCGGACTCGATGAACAAAAGCAAGACACATTCGTTTAAACCACAATTATTCTTTTTTTGCATGATAATACGTGTCTCATTAATAAAATAAAGATTCAGTTACAAGCCACGTAAACATGGACATTACAGCACTGTAAAGATAGGATAATCCTATGCAAAAACCCAGCGTATGTCCCTCTCCATTAAGGAAAAGGAGACATATCACCTCTTTACCCGAGCTCGACGCGGCTTCATCGCTGATCAGCAGCTTTACGGACCTCCAAAGTAGTTTGCTTGAAGCAAAATCATTGCCGTTGAAAGAACCATACCAGGGCAACATGTCCCTGGACACGCCATCGAACTCCAGAACTGACAACCCCACACGACTATGACGCCGGAGGAGGAAACCAGAACTGTCAGCCTTCAACCACAGACTTAGCACAAGATGCACCATCTTCCAGCTGTCACTTGCGTAGACAACCGTCTGCGCGTACTCCTAGACGACAAAACCTCCCTGCTCCACCATGACGTTGGATACAACGCCGCAGCAACGGGGACAAAGCAGAACGAGAGACACACCCGATGGAGTCGCCGCCGCCGCCTCGCTGACACCATCCATAAACCCTAACACCGTCGATCTGAAGGATCGGCAAACACACGATGCCATCAACTCCGAGACGCCGCCATGATGAGCACCGCCAGTGTGGGAGTGGAGTTGAGGCAGATTTATTCGCCCGGGCATCGCTCCCACCACCCCAACGACGCACCACGACCTACAAATCCAAATCCTAACTACAGAGCGGAGGAACGGGGTCCCCCTCCCTCCTGCTGCCGGAGCAGCAGCCGAAGGGAGAGGGGACCAACGTCCTGGCCGGTGGAGATCGGTGGAAGAAGATCCGCCTCCCTAGTCGCCTGGTTGTGGCGGCGGCTAGGGCAGGGCAGGCTTTAAACCACAATTATTCTAACCTATCCTTTCAGCTGCAAGCCCAGTATGTATGCTGCAGAATCTGGACAGTGTTTGCCGATGCGTTTTTCGATCTGGAGTTTTTTGGCTCTATATTTCAACCAAGGGTCTGGCTAGGAATCAGTCGACTGAGACTTCGCGAAGTCTCAGTCGGCTGACGTCAGCGTACAATTTTTATGGCGCAGTATTTGTTTTCAGCCAGGTTTTGTTACTTTTCCTAGAGGAACTAAGCCAGATTTTGTTCTACGTATCGCTGGCTCGCTGCTTGTTTCTCCAGTCGCGATCGTTGCATGGGCCTGTAGATCGGCCCATTTTTCTTCTTTCGCATTGCACGTCACGTGCTCGTGCTTCCTTCTCTTTTTTTTAGATCTGTGTTCCTTCTCTTCTTTTTTTAAGATCTATGTTCCTTCTCTTCTCTGTGTACTTCTGGCATATTTTTTCTCATCATTTTTTTAAAATGTGTTTGAGTTGTATAAAAATATATTTTATGACAAAGAACTAAAATATCAAAAATGGAAAAAAGAACACAAAATATAATTCCTACTCTCCATATCATCTT
Source organism: Triticum aestivum (assembly GCF_018294505.1). Lineage (NCBI taxonomy): Eukaryota > Viridiplantae > Streptophyta > Magnoliopsida > Poales > Poaceae > Triticum > Triticum aestivum. The sequence goes on from NC_057813.1 coordinate 42,665,369, forward strand.
GCTCGCTCTTTGTTTTTCCTATCATTCTTCAAAAAACAATTTGTATTGTAAAAAAGATCTTTCATGTTAAAAAAATTAAAAATCTCAGTTGCATGTAGGGTCTGTCTAGGTCTCCGTTGATTGTGACTTCGCGAAGTCTCGGTTGACTGATGACATCAGCATATGTATATGACATTAGCATATGTACAAGGCAGGCCTGCTTTGTTTATGTGACTGTTTGCGTGTTTTTGCTATTATGGGCTGGCTTTGTACTTCTATTGGGCCTTTATCTCATCTTTTTATTTTCCCTGTGATCTGTTGCTTTTTGCCGGATTTTTTCCTCTTCTTGTACTTGGGACAGACATCATTTCTTGCTATCTAGATCTAAAAAAATGTCCCAGTCGACTGTTTTTTAGCGTTCCCCTTGCATGTAAGAGACGCAACCGGCCGCCGCCGAGGGAAGTTGCATGTCAAGGGTTAACATGAAACTGAATAAAAAAGGGCATAGAACACCCCCACCTCATTTACCCCCCCCCCCATCCCACACACACAAAGTTGCAGTTGTGCTGAAGACATGCAGTTGGAGTTCGTGTCGACATATGCAGTTGTGTGTCTAGTGGAGGACATGCAACTCTCTCCCTTCACCGACGAACCACTACCGAGTTGAAGTCGTGTTGGAAAATGTGCGGTTGCGGTCAGTAGTTGTGTGCCTAGTGGTAAATATGCAACTACCCCCTCCCTCGGACAAAGACACCACATAGTTACAGTGGGAGGCAACACTTGCAGTTGCACACCTAGTGGCAGACATGCAACTGCCCCCTCCCCCCCCCCCCGACAAAATACCACAGAGTTGCAGTCAGGTGAGACACTTGCAGTTGCGTGCCTAGTGGCAAAAAACTGTCCACTCACCCCGAGAAAAAACATCACATGGTTGCAGTCGGAGGCAAGACTTGCAGTTGCATGCCTACTGGCAAACATGCAACTACCCCTTCCCGAAAAAATACCACAGAGTTGCAGTCACGTTGAAGACATGAAGTTACAGTCGGGCGGCAATAATTGCACTTGCATGCTAGGGATGGACATGCAACTACCACTCCTAGAAAACAACTTAGAGTTGCAGTTAGGGGCGACACTTGCAGTTGCGTGCCTAGTGGCAGACATGCAACTGCCCCTCTCCCCAACAAAATACATCACATAGTTGCAGACGTGGACAACACTTGTAGTTGCATGCCTAGTAACAGACATGCAACTGCCCCTTCCCAACAAAGCAACATAGAGTTGCAGTCACATTGAAGACATGCAGTTGCAGTCAGGAGCAATACTTGCAATTGCATGCCTAGTGATGGACATGCAACTTCGATTCCTAGAAAATACCTTAGAGTTGCAGTCAGGGGTGACACTTGCAGTTGCGTGCCTAGTGACACATATGCAACCACCCTCACTTTCCTAACAAAAACACCACAGAGTTGCAGTCGGTGGCAACACTTAAAATTGCATGCCTAGTGGTAGACATGCAACAATCCCTCCTGACAAAACAACACAGAATTGTAGTTGCATTATAGAGAAGCAATTGTAGTCGGGGGTGACACTTGTAGTTGCATACGTCCCTAGTGGCAGACATGGAACTTTCCTTCCTCCACCAAAAAACACGACATATTTGCTATTGGGGGCCACACTTGCAGTTGCATGCCTAGTGGCGCTACTATCCCATCCACAGACAAAACACCACTAAGTTGCAATCCTGTTGAAGACATGTTGTTGCAACTGGAGCGACACTTGTAGTTGCATGCCTAGTGGTAGATATGCAATTGCCCCCTTCCCCGACAAACACCACTGAATTGTTGTAGCGTTGAAGACATAAAGTTGAAGCCCGAGGTGACACTTTGCAGTTGCGCGGCTAGCGGCATATATGCAACTACCCCTACCTCCAGTAAAATACCAGTGAGTTGTAGTCACGTTGAAGACATGAACTTGCAGTTGGGGTGACATGTGAAGTTGCATGCTTAGCAACAAACCTGCAACTTTCCCGTCCCTCAATAAAACACCATAGACTTGCGGGCATGCTTAAGACATGCAATTCAGTCGCATGGGTGGGGACACTTGCAGTTGCATATATAGAGCTAGACATGCAACTAAAGAAAAGAGACATTTTTCTGGATAGAAAAATGCATTTATTCCCTGTGGAATGAATCATATTTGTGTTTTTTTTTCAGGCGATGGGACAATAACAAAAAAATGCAACCATTAGTGTTGCTAGGTTTGTGGACACAAGCTATTACACGTACATTTATCAGAGCATCCACCTCTTAAAAAAACCTAGAAAAGACGAACCGAAACATGTAATTTGCATAGACGTCAAAAAGCCTACGGCCAAAAAAAAGGAATGATTCGGAAAACCCACAGACCGACACCGCATGCACGAGAAACAAGAACAAAGCAAACGTGGCACACAAAAAACCATAATGCCCACTGGGAGAAAGCACAAGACTTATTACATTTCATTTGACGTGTGAACGACTTAGATATGTGTTAACAATAGTCATCCAGAATTAGCATAATGCACGTTTTTAAGCCGTGCTCCAAAAAAGTATCAATAAAATAAGAAAAATAAAAATAAACTAAAAGAAGAAAATAAAAGTGACATAAGTAAAAAAAAATAGAACAATTTTTTTTTACAAAAATAGTAGAACAACAAAATCCATAAAACGGTCAGCGAGTTGACAAAGATTTAGCCAAGCCAAAACAAAAAAAGAAAAATACTCCACCCACCCTTAATTGCACGCGATCGCCGGATGGGTTGATAAATAAAATAAAAAACAAAATGACTAAATTTAAACAAAAACAAATGGAAAATAAAAAAAATAAAGCTAATAAATACTAGGTAAGTGAAGTTTATACCACTACTCAAACCTACACATTGCAAAAGTCGTTGATAATACAAAAAAAAGAAGGCCAAAAGGGGTCACACGACCCTCTCGATCAAAAAGGAAAAACAGAAAAAATCAATGGTTTCCCTGCTCACGGGACCAAAAATAATCACATAGAAGCCCAAGTACATGAGTGAAACAGCGGCCCAGGAAGAAACGAAAAGCCCAGAAGGAAAGATACGAACAAACAATCGATCGTGTAGTTAGGGCCGAGATAGCGAACAAATCCCACGTACTTTGGTCGACTGAGACTTGAGTAATTCTCAGTCGACTGAGAATTAGCACAACCGTTCAACCAATGCTGGGATTTAGGTTTTTGAAGTCTTATTAGGACAAGTTTCATTTATTTATTTAGGACAGTAAAACCAAGCCTAAAGCGAGCCCTCTCAGCCATTTGCGTTTATGTCCGTCTATTTTCAGGATCTGAATGTTTTTGGCCGTTTGATCTGTTTTCTTTAGGATGGCCATCTGATCTGCTTTTTTCATTTTTGAGGCTGGCCGTTTGATCTGCTTTTTTTTTTGAGATCACCCGTTTTGATCTGCTTTTTTTTTTTTTTGAGAAAAGTTTTGATCTGCCGTGTACAACCATCTGTCCGATTCTGTTAAATAGTGGCCCAACTGGAGCTGCTGCTCTGAAGGCCGAAAAGGAGTCCTGTGGTAAAGTGGGCCTTGTTCCCGGCCCAACTTAGCCCGTTTAAGTAAGGAAGGGAAAAAAAATCGTGAAAGGGATCCAGCGCACACGGAGAGAGGCAGGCCCCGGCGACTGCGAGCACACGACTCCACCACCGCCGCCGGCGAGGGTTAGGACCCGTGGTCGCCGCCAAGTGGACTCCCGTGCGGCGGCGATGGCGAGGAGGTAAGCCAGCCCACTTCCATGACATTGAAATCTCTCAATACAGATAGAGATCCATGCCCCTTTTTCTGTATGTGCTTTTTGGTTCGTAAGTAGGACGTGTGTGAGAATTTTAACTCGCGAACTCACTAAATTAAATCCGAGCGGAATAATACATGTTCATCCTCTGTAATCCACGAAGTCGTTTTCATCCGTTCTGAAACCATATATTTGAAAGCAACAGACCTCTCATGGCTAAGCCTGCACCTGTACAGATGACAGGGCGCCTTTAATTCATCATATTGCTAGAAGTGATTGGATGTGCGCATAGAGCGCGGTGCTCTGCTTTCAAATAGTGCAGCATGTCGAAAAATAATTGACGTTTGACCACAAGAAGATTAGCATATATACTTGAATTGGTTCTCTGTCTGGTTCCTGATGCCGTTATCGACAATTTAGCATTCCCCACTCACCGAGGCAGGTTCTCTGTCTGGTTCTTCATGGCTTGATGTGGCAGCTAGGTCTGCTAAAATGTATCATCTCTTCTTATGTATACACCTTCAGAGTATAGGATGATATCACACATACTGTGCTGAAACAGAAAGATGATGTCCTGTCATTTCTATTTCAGTGGTTGTTGTTTGCCTTCCCTAGGTATAAAAGGCCATATGTTTAATCATGGTAGGGCTTAATTTAAATCAGCTCATCTTGGCAATTGTTTCTCTTATTTCTGTGATAGTTTGTCCAAATTTAAATCTTCCCTTTCTTGAGTTATTAAAAGGCTTCAGTTGACTTAAAAAAAAGTTGTGTGGTTTTGCAAAAAGGAAAGGTTCTTTCTTTTTTTCTCAGAGAAATTCTGTACGGTTTGTCTACCCTTGACTTGATCTTGTTACTATCATACTATTTCATAGACAATTAGGTTTTAGAATCAGATGGATGATAATAATATTCCACCGCATGAATTCCTCAAGGACTAGCCGTTCACATTCTTAAATAGTTAATTTCTGTTCCACTTTGACAACCGAAATGTAAGAAAAAATAAGCCCCACCATGTTCAAATATTTGAAGTTTTATCTATTATCCAATATACAAAATATTTATGTAGTTTCCTCGAGATGGACCGGTGCTGCAACACGCGCTTCTTACGCCAGTTCATGTAAATTTAAATTTTCTGCCATATTACCTCATTACTTCGCTTATAAACCAATTAAAGTTCAACTCTTCAAATACCAATGAACATACATATCAGTTGATTCAAATTTAACTTTCATATTTTGTGTCTCTGTATATTTACAACAAATCTTTCATTTTATTGAGAAAATATATGGGCGCAGCAACGCGCAACATTATGGTCTTGTTGCTTGTTACATATTAACCGCCTCCCCCCACCCCACCCCTAATCAGGGGAAATTGTAGTTGATATTTGTTTTTAGTAGCAAGCGACTTAAAATTTCTTATGCGCTAGAGTTAGATCCGGTAACTGTATTTCAATTTCTATCCTGCATATTGCGTAGCATGTATGTACTCCCTCCGATCCATAATAAGTGTCACAGCTTTGAACTAAAGTTGAGCAAACCTTAGTTCAAAATTGCGACACTTATTTCGGATTGGAGGGAGTATCTTTTTTTACTCGGATTCTAAGTTTGCTTTTTGGTGATAGATCTACTTATGGACCCTTCTTGATGGCAAGGAAGATTGCAGTACATGGCCAAGCGAATCGGACTAAGTCGACTCAGACCAGCCACCTCCCTTGTGGTAATGCTTTTTTCTGCACCCTCGGCGAGCAATTTGCGGCCACCAATGGGAAGAATAGAGGGGAAATGAGGAGAAAAACCAAGAAGGTCAATGTAAGATCGGCCTTCATCATTGATAATAGCACCCACCGCGATGCGTCTATATGCAGAAACTCTTTTCTCCATAAGATATGTAGTGTTAAAAACCGTAATGAGAGTAAGTGATGCGAATCCCTCTCCTGTATTGCTCCTTTTAATTTGGGATATTTTACAAGTCGTATGATTTATCGATTAAAAGTTTGAGACTGAATGTACATGATTTTGTTTTGAAATATGCAATGTAAAATTTTGATTGCTCTAGTGAAATTGGGTAGCACAAAGTATCGACATGTAGGATATTCTATCTTCTATCCAAAATAGCTAATCCCTCCAATCCATATTACTTGTCTAGATAGGGATGCGTATAACACTGATAATATGGATCGTAGGGAATAGTTAGAAATTTTGTGATAAATAATACTCCCTCCATCCCAAAATGATTGTCTTAACTCAACTTTGTACTAACTTCAGTACAAAGTTGTACTAAAGTTGAGACACTTATTTTGGGACAGAGGGAGTAGATGGTGCATGGTTAAAATCTGGAGACCAGTCTTGTTCCCCTAAAAAGGGTGTCATATAAGTGACTTAATGTCCATGTGATGCTTTAGTGGAGAGTGTTAATATGGAGTTACCACCAGAGTAGAGGTCCAAGTTTCTTCTGAGGCTGCTTTATTGGAATTGCAACATCTTTTATTTGTAAGTTAGTCAATTAGCTCTATCATATAAAGGATGCATTATAATGATAAGATTTGTGTGTGAGCACTAACTGGTGATATCATAAGAAAAAAAAGGCTTGCTAGACAGAGTAGGTTTATCTGTCTATGTAATTAGTGTTGGTATTGGGAACATCTTTGACTTCAAACAAATTTTGTAGCTGCATCAAATTTATAATTTTCTGTCCACTTTCATCAGTATTATATTTTTTCTTAGTAACTGTTGCTCGTTTTCAGAATTCACATAGATAAATATCAGGACAATTACATTTATGCCCTTAATTGGAACCCACTACTCAAATTTGCCCCTAACTCCGAAGTGTGCTCAAAATTTGCCCCTCTTCCGTTAAGTGCGCCCGTACATTTTCTGTCTAGTCAACAAGGCCTTTGACCGTTAAGTGCGTGTATAGAAAAATCTAACGGTCAAAGGCCTTTGACCGGACGGAAAATGTACGGAAGGGCATTTCTATAACCGCACTTAATGGAAGAGGGGCAAATTTGAGCACACTTCGGAATTAGGGGTAAATGTGAGTAGGTGGTTCAAGTTAGGGGCTGAAATATAAATGGCCCATAAATATATCTCACATAAACTCATGTGTTCATACCAAAATGTAAATGATACTCCCTCCGTCCGAAAATAAGTGACTCAACTTTGTACCAAAGTTAGTACAAAGTTGAGTCACTTATTTTGGGACGGGGGGAGTATATGATAAATTGTGATCTGCGAATAATTATAAATTTTGAATGTTCTATTAAGTACCATTTTTTACATTTTGTCATGCATGGAATGAAACTTCTAGCATGTGTTCTTGTAGCTTGGATTTTGATTAATCTATTCTTATAGCTTGGCTCCTGAAAGTTTTACGTTTTCCATATATTATTCTTTTATGAGCCTCACTTATTTGATTAGTGTAGTTATGTTGTTATTTTTATACGAAAATTTCTATTAGACATTTTTTTCTAACTTAACACTAATGTCTACCTATAAATCATAGTTGTGCTATTTATGGTAAGTATCTATCTAATATATATTTGTATGAAGCACAACTGGAGCCAATGATGTTATCGGATCCCACTGATTGTTTTCCTGACCGGAAAAGATGTGCTGTGCATCGTGTACGCAACATGATGCAAATATTTTCATTAAAGTTGGCTAAAGTTCCTGTGATCACAAGCTCGGTACAACTATATGGATATATAGCTGTACGAGATTGTCTGGATTCATTGCTAAATTATATTGTCAATCGTAGCAGGGACGATCCCATTACGGTGCAGCAGGTGAACATCTTTCACATCTCTACCTACCCGCAGTCATTTTTAATAGTTCGTTGATTTCATAGTTTAAGGTTAATTTCATCACATGCATCGAGTAGATGGATCGAACTATAAACCTTTTTTATGGCATGCTACAATCACTTAGGTCCGGTTCGGAACTCCTTTGGCTTTGTGCTCCGCAAACTCCGTGCACTGAGCCAGGCCGAATCCGGCAGCTCAGGGAAGTGGAGCACTCTTCTAATGCAAAATGGTGAAGCGGCCAAAAGCCAGGTTCCAAAACATGTAGTAATACATAAATATGTACCTATTTACATTTTGGTGTTATGGCTGAATATTTGCTTCCATGGGGTTAAATCTAGTAACTATGATATCAAATGGAGAATAATATTGTGGAATGGCAGTACTCAGAAAAGATATTACCTGTTAAATAGGTGTGAAATTGAGTGGTCTACTAGGGACCAATGGGTATTTTATGAAAGTCAAACGCAATAATTTTGGACCATTCATATTCTTTTTGTTTCCTTGAATGCATCTATGGGTTCTTATCACAAATGTGTTGAACACAACAAATACCTTAGCCCTTGAACTACAAAGTCTTTTTTGCCTGGTTGTAACTTTAAGTGAAAATGTTATCTTCACTCGTATAAACATTTGAGATGTGGCGAAGATGGTTCCAGTTTGAATATCTTATCTGTATTGGCTCTTGCGTAGGAATAAACGTGCCTTGGAGGGCATGTTATAGAACGATTGGTGTTCTCCTCGCATATATTAGCCAAGTTTATGGTTGATTATCTTTGCTTGTTTTATCAAACATTACAAGTTTCATGTGCAACCGACTTATGTTTGTAGATGGGTCGAGAATCCTTTGTCAATTGGCTAGAAAGAAGAATATACTCTTTAGGCAACTCTTTACTTTTACTGTGAGCCACTATATAGCAATTTAATAATAGTTCTGCAGGGTTCTCTCATTGAGATGACTGGCCCTAAGAGGGGAATCACAATGACCTCTCCTGTTCCTAGTTGAGTTTGACATGAGGATCAGGAAAGGAGAGCAAGAAGAAGATGACCTACAATTAATTGACGGTGCAATAGACTGCGAACTAACCACACCTTCCCGTCCATCCACTAACCGCATTAATGGCGATTGTGGTGCAGTTGACATCACTTTGGCCCGCGTTCCCGGTGCAGTGGAGGCCACTATAGATGTTATTATATCAAAAGTGCAAAGCGGATTCAGTTTATCTCTGAGCTCGTTTGTGTTTGCCGGTGGGTCACATCAGGGAATCGAACTCTTTTGTGGTATTATCGGTGAGTCATGTGGCTTAACAAGAAGATATGTGATTGCTGTACAGATGGGTAGTTGGATGCATTTGAAGTTCAATGTAGGTCAGAAAGGCTCTGAATATGATGATCTGGAACGCTATTGAGGCTTCAAAGCAGACATCCATGGGTGTGACTGTCAACAAATAATACATGAGCATGCATCTATCTCGCTGAAGGTGACTTGGTCGATTGTGCGATAAAGTCATTGTGCTTCAAATTCAAACTTTACTGGGATTATTTGGTCTTGCACTGGATACATGTCCATCTGGCACTAGATGCATCTATCTCCTGCCGGCATGGTCCACCTGCGCGCTCTTGCGGCACGGCTATCTCCAGTTCGTCCTAGATGAGAAGGGAAGCAGATAATGTTGCATGGTTCATTCCTCGTACATTGTACTGTAATTGTGAATTTACATTTGCTTGAAGCGTCAGAAGCTTCATATAGTCAAGGATCACATGCACAGCTGCTCTATGAAACATCACGTACAAGACCAATTGTCATGCCCCTGTTTTTTATTATACACATCTGTGCAAACCTGAAGAGGATGATTATCAGCAAACTGAAAATAAGATAAGGATGTAGCTGCTCTGCCTTTCATTGCTTTTGATCTTGTATACAACATATTTATCATTACATATCATCAGAATTATATATGTAGCTGACTGAATAGCAGGTAAATCATGCACAACCCCTGTAAATAAATATAAGAGCATTTAGATCACTAAAGATCTCAACGGTTTTGTATTTCTTTACGGAGGGAGTCTAAGTACTACTCCCTCCGTTCCAAAATAGATGACTCAACTTTGTACAACTTTAGTACTGTATAAAGTTGGGTCATCTATTTTGGAACGGAGGGAGTAATACTTAACATGCAATACCTCTCTGCTAGGGAAAAAAGCAACAAATTAAACGTCGAGGTTCATAACACAGACTGCAAGCTAAACAAGTAACAGTTCACAATCCACGGTGCTTTGCAGTAGTAAAAATGTGGGGATGCACCTTGGTGTTCACAAAGCTGGGGAGCCCAAGAATCAGTGTGGTCGACGACACAAACACGCATCCAGACCGCCTCCGGGCGCCGGCGCGACAAATAGTAGGGCAACGCGCCGATGAGGCCCCTCGCATGTCCTGTAGTTGAGCGGCTGCACGGCCATCAAAATTATGTATGTAGCTGACTGAATAGCATGTAAATCATGTACTCCCTTCGTATCAAAATATGAGATGTTTTTGTAGGCTAGTTCTGTTTACAAAAAGGTCTTATATTTTGATATTGAGGTAGTACTAAGTGCTAACACTTAACATGCTAGGGGAAAAAAATCAACAATCGTTCAGGTTCATAATAACCAAGTTAAACAAGTACAGTACCTGCGCCCATTCCCACTTTAAACTGAAGTCCGGGTCCAAACTGAAAATTTTCCTGCCGAAAGAGAAGCCCGAAAGTTATGGAAATTGGCCCAGCTGCTCCAGAGTCTTTTTTAGAAGCGGCCAGTATTACTGGCATTTCATTGATTTGAGCAGAAGGAGAGTGACAAAGGGTGATCAAGTGATTAAGAAGGGGAAAAATTACAGCTGCCCCTGAAGCTGGGCCTAGGTCCTATGGAATATTTTCACGTTACTTCCCCGAAGGGTAGCTCAATGCACTTAGCCCCGGCCATTCGCCATTGCTCCATGTCGCGCTTGCAGGCATCAGTGATATGTGTTGCGTTTGGCTGCTTTCCTCTGAAGGTACAGGCGTTGCGTTCTAACCATATGTGCCAGCAGATCAGTGCCACCACGGTTCTTACACCCTTCTTGTGACCTAGTGCTGCAGCCGCTATTATTCTTTGAACACGACCCGTTGTAGTTGTTTCGTTGCACCAGAAGGCCTGATTCAGAGAGGCACATCCAGTCCAAGCTACCCCTGCTTGCCAGACTTGCAATGCAACCGGGCACTCCCAGCATAGATGGACAGAGGTCTCTAGGCTGCGCAGACGATCATTGCACCACAGTCTATCCTTTGCCTCTCCTTTGCAGACGATCATTGCACCACAGTCTATCTAGATGCAGCAACCAGAAGAACATCTTGACCTTGCCAGGCGCCCAGGTTTTCCAGATGATGGACTTGAAGGAGGTGATCTGTCTATTGCTGAATTGGGCCTTGTACGCAGAGCTTGTAGTGTAGCAGCCTGATGCGTTGAGCTTCCAGGTAATGGAGTCGTGGGTTCCTGGGGTGGGAGTGGTGGCGGCCTGCCTGATCTCCCTCGCAAGCTGCACCACCTGCGGTGCAATGTCATCCGTGTCACCGCGCCTCAAGTCCATGATCCACCTGTCTTCGTGCAGTGCGTCCTTGACCGAGCGATTCTTCCTGGCTGATCTTGCGAAGAGGGTGGGGAAGGCTTGACAGAGTTGGCGTCCACCTAGCCAAGAGCAGAACCAGAACGAAGCCGTCGCCCCATCTCCGATGATCACCGCTGTGGAGGCTGCAAACAGGGCCCTGTCCGAGGCATCACAGGGCGAGCCAGTTCCTACCCAGGGTCTTTCTGGGTGTTGCCAGGATTGCCATAGCCATCGCAGACGTAGCGCCCTGGCGAATCTAGGAAGATCGTGGATGCCGAGGCCACCATACTCCTCTGGCATGGTCACCGTGCTCCAGCCCACCTTGCACTTTCCGCCGGATACCTCCTCGTCTCCCGCCCAAAGGAAACGCCGCCGTGATTTGTCTACATCTTTATAGAATTTCTTTGGAACTCGCAGGGCTGTGAGAGCAAAAGTGGGCATTGCCGAAAGCACGCAGTGTACTAAGACTCGCCGGCCGGCCAGCGGCATGAGTCTGCCTTTCCAGCCAGCGAGGCGAGCACGTATCCTGTCCAAAATGACCTGAATATGCGCTAGTCTAATACGCCCCGTAGAAACTGAGAGGCCTAGATACCTAATCGGGAATGCCGTCGTGATGCCACCAAAGTTCTGAAGAACATCAGGAATGTCTACGTCTTCGCACCTAATGGGAGCCGCGAGAGATTTGGCGAGGTTGACCCGGAGGCCTGTTGCGTCGCTGAAAAACCGCAGCAGCTCTACTAGACTATCTACTTCTTGACGAGCAGGGTTAATGAAGATGACGACGTCGTCCGCGTATAAGCTCGTCCGCATCCTTGCCGCCGAGCCCGGGATGGGGTTCAGCACGCCCATCCTAGTGGCCGCATCCAGGAGGCGATGGAGAGGATCCATGCAAAGGATGAACAGAAGCGGCGATAGGGGATCTCCCTGTCTGAGCCCACGAAGATGGACAACTATGTCGCCTGGATCGCCGTTAAGAATGCAGGCTGAGGTTGAAGAAGATAGCAGCAGGGCGATCCAATCCCTCCAACAGGCTGAGAAGCCTAGCTTCTGTAGCAGCTCTAACATGTACTCCCATGAGATACTATCGAAGGCCCTAGCTATGTCCAGCTTAAGAAGAAGCGTCGGGGTTTTGCTTCTATGGAGAGATCTAACTGAATTGTGCATGTAAAGGTAGCTGTCATGGATGCATCTCCCGCGCTGAAAGGCTGTTTGGGCAGGCGAGATAATTTTGTCCATGACGGCCGCCAGCCTCATTGATAGCACTTTTGTGATCAGCTTAGCAATGGAATGTATCAGGCTTATAGGCCTGAAGTCGTTCATTCTAGTGGCTCCGTCCTTCTTGGGCAAGAGAGCAATCATGGCTGAGTTGATCTCGGCAAAGTTCCCATCAACTAGGTTGTAGAAGTGATCGAACACTGCCAGGACGTCATTTTTTAAGGTGCCCCAGCAAGCTCTGAAGAAAGATCCTGAGAAGCCGTCGGGGCCTGGCGCTTTCTCAGCTGGAGATGCCATGATAGCAGCCCAAACTTCAGGTTCTGAGAAAGGGTTGTCCAGCCCCTCGTTTTGTATACTTGGCATATCCAATTCCTCCCAGTTGATGGAGCAGCGCCTTTCCTCCTTTTACCCCAGCAGATTTGCAAAGTGATCGTGCACAATTGCTTTCTTCTCCTCGTGCGCAGTGGCTGTCCTTGTTTCTATTTGCAGGGAGTGAATAAAATTCTTCCTCCTCCTGGAGTTGATCTTTGCTTGAAAGAAGGCCGTTCTTGCATCTCCCGCCTTGAGCCAGGTTATCCTTGAAACCTGTCTCTTCCTTGCTCTCTCTACTGCAGCCAATCCAAGAACCCGAAGCTTTAGCTGTTTCCTTAACCAGAATTCCTGTGGCGTCAGGCCTCTTCTTTCTTGAGCTATATCAAGCCTCAATATTACTTCGCACGCCAAGTGGAACTGGGTCTTTGCATCGCTAAAAAGAGACTTTGCCCAAATTTTCAGATCGTGCGCTGTCCTCTGCATCTTTTTCTTGAGTCTGATGATTGGGCAGGTGTGATTAACTGGGCGCTGCCAAGCTCGTTCAACTGTTTCCTGAAAGTGAGGAAAGCGTGGCCAAAAAGACTCGAAGCAAAATGCTGCCCTTTTGCATGGTGCCGCAGAGTTGGCAAGCAGCAAAGGGCAGTGATCTGAACAAGCTGTTGCCGAGGCCATCAACATGAATGAGGGGAAGAGGGCATCCCATTCCGAGTTGCAAAACACTTTATCAATGCTGACCATCGTTGGGTTTAGCCGCTCATTTGTCCATGTAAACCTTCTATTTTTGCATTTGATCTCTTTCAAACCTGCTCTGTCAATCGCTGTTCTGAACATGCCCATGGTCCTCTTGTTCAGGTTGAGATTGTTTTTGTCGCGTGCTTCATATATGATGTTGAAATCTCCATTCAACAACCAGGTTTCTCCTTGTGGTGGTGCAGCGTGAGCCATTTCAGCGAGGAACACATCTTTGCGCGTGTCGTCGACTGGTCCGTAGACCGTTGTGAGCCAAAACTCGAGTCTGTCCTGGATCAGATACACCTTTCCGGTGATTGAGAAGTTTCCAACTGCGTGTGTCACAAAACTGACCAGGCTCTTGTCCCATAGAACAACAACTCCTCCTCTTGTGCCACTCGCAGGGAGAACAACGCACCCTTCCAATTTGGCTCCTCCCAGCTCTCTAACAATGCTGGGTGTCCAGGATTCTAGCTTAGTCTCCTGCAGACAGAGGATACTTGCCCGGTGCGCCTCTGCTATCTCTCGCACGGCAGTTCGTCTTGCTGGCGTGTTCAGCCCTCTGATGTTCCAACTTAAGATTGCACAGCTTGTACTACTCATCAGAAACATGTAACAGCTCCAGGAGAAACAACACGAAGGACGATTTCCGACATCTAATTCTATTAAAAAAGCAAAGTAGAAGCAACTGATACACAACCATTCTATCCTGGGGGCGTCGTCGACCACCAATAGGCCCCAAATTTCGACGATGATCGCGGAACCACCTACCACTACTGATACAGAGAAGGAGTAGACCTAACTCGAGCCGGCCTATCGCCGGCCGCTGTCGGAAACTACTATAGAGGAAGAGGAGCGCTAACATGACTACACTCCAGCCTCCTCGGCTTCAGCTTCAGGCCCATCCATGCCCACGGCCACGCGCAGCGCCTCCTTGTTGATCCTGGTCAACTTGGCGATGACGTTGATGTCGTCATCGGAGAGCGGTTCATCGAACCTGCGGATGAGCGCTTCGGCCGCCTTGGCAGTCATCTTCTCCTTTGGACCCAGCAGACCCAGTCCTTTCACCAGGCGTAGCGTGGCGCGCTCGGCGACGGGTGTAGTGTTGTTCTGGGCAGCCTGACGAGCACTCTGACACGGAGGCGGTGTGGAAGTTTCCCTGGATTTGGCCGGTGCAGAGTATCTTCGGGACGGAGGTAGCGGCATCAGGGTTGGTGTGGGGCTGGTGAAGAGGTCGCGAGCAGCAGGGCCAGGGTCTTGAATCTCCAGGTGGCACACTTGCTCGGTTATCTCTCCGAGCTGCATCTGAACTGTTGTGGCGGCTGTTGGTGTTTTGCAGTTGAAGCTTGCAGGGATGTGGGATGGCCCGGACAGCGTTGGCCCGAAATGATCCGGGCCATCCTTCTGAGCATCTTCGCGCTGCACTTTATCTCTGTCAGTGAACTCCAGCGGCGGGGCCAGCACCGCTTCAATCTCAGCGTCGAGGTGGGCAGCGTCAGGCTTGGCAAGCTCCATGGCGGTGATCGGCTTCTTTGCTTGAGCGAAGAATAACTTGAGATCGTCGTTGAGGGCTTCAGAGCTGAGGGGAGCTGGTGGAGCTGGGGCGGCCTTGGCAAGCTCCATGGCGGTGATCGGCTTCTTTGCTTGAGCGAAGAATAACTTGAGATCGTCGTTGAGGGCTTCAGAGCTGAGGGGAGCTGGTGGAGCTGGGGCGGCCTTGGACGCGTCCTGACTTACACTCTTCTTGGACCCGTGGCCACTGGACTTGCGGCCGTTGCCATTGGACTTGCGGCCCTGCCTCTTGGAGCTGCCGGAGCGGTGACGCGACGGCGGCGAGCGACTGCGGACGCGGCGCTCCTTGGAAGAGACCTCAGCCTGCGCTTGGTGGCCGCGCCCGCGGCCCAGAAGCGTGTCCCTCCAGGATCTCCTGTCGGCCCCGTCTTTGTCGGGGTCACGCCGAGGGCCGCTGAGCGGCAGGCCCCGGCATCCAGTGTCCACCACCGGGGGACGGGCCCGTGAAGGAAATATGCCCTAGAGGCAATAAAAAAGTTATTATTTATTTCCTTATTTCATGATAAATGTGTATTATTCATGCTAGAATTGTATTAACCGGAAACATGATACATGTGTGAATACATAGACAAACATATAGTCACTAGTATGCCTCTACTTGACTAGCTCATTAATCAAAGATGGTTATGTTTCCTAACCATAGACATGTGTTGTCATTTGATTAATGGGATCACATCATTAGGAGAATGATGTGATTGACATGACCCATTCCGTTAGCCTAGCACTTGATCGTTTAGTATGTTGCTATTGCTTTCTTCATGACTTATACATGTTCCCGTAACTATGAGATTATGCAACTCCCGTTTACCGGAGGAACACTTTGGGTGCTACCAAACGTCACAACGTAACTGGGTGATTATAAAGGAGTACTACAAGTGTCTCTGAAGGTACATGTTGGGTTGGCGTATTTCGAGATTAGGTTTTGTCACTCCGATTGTCGGAGAGGTATCTCTGGGCTCTCTCGGTAATGCACATCACTATAAGCCTTGCAAGCAATGTAACTAATGAGTTAGTTACGGAATGATGCATTATGTAATGAGTAAAGGGACTTGCTGGTAACGAGATTGAACTAGGTATTGGATACTGATGATCGAATCTCGGGCAAGTAACATACCGATGACAAAGGGAACAACGTATGTTGTTATGCGGTTTGACCGATAAAGATCTTCGTAGAATATGTAGGAGCCAATATGGGCATCTAGGTTCCACTATTGGTTATTGACCGAGAATAGTTCTAGGTCATGTCTACATAGTTCTCGAACCCGTAGGGTCCGCACGCTTAAGGTTTCGATGACAGTTTTATTATGAGTTTATGAGTTTTGATGTACCGAAGGAGTTCGGAGTCCCGGATGAGATCGGGGACATGACGAGGAGTCTCGAAATGGTCGAGACGTAAAGATCGATATATTGGATGACTATATTCGGAGTTCGGAAAGGTTCCGAGTGATTCGGGTATTTTCGGGGGTACCGGGGAGTTACGGGAATACGAGGAAGAAGCAATGGGCCTCATGGGCCAAGTGGTGGAAGAGAGGAGGCAGGGTGCGCGGCCCCCCTAGCCCAAACCGAATTGGACTAGGGGGCCGGGCCCCCTTTTCTCCTTTTTCCTCCCTCTCCTTCCTTCTCCTTCTCCTTCCCTTCCTTCCCCTCTCCTACTTGGACTAGGAAAGAGGGGGAATCCTACTTGGAGTAGGATTCTCCCCCTTGGGCGCGCCTCCTCCCCTTGGCCGGCCCCCTCCTCCTTGCTCCTTTATATACGGGGGCAGGGGGGCACCCCATGACACACAAGTTGATCTACGGATCGTTCCTTAGCCATGTGCGGTGCCCCCCTCTACCATATTCCACCTCGGTCATATCGTCGCGGAGTTTAGGAGAAGCCCTGCGCCGGTAGAGCTGAAGGAAATATGCCCTAGAGGCAATAATAAAGTTATTACTTATTTCCTCATAATCATGATAAATGTTTATTATTCATGCTAGAATTGTATTTACCGGAAACATAATACATGTGTGAATACATAGACAAACAAAGTGTCACTAGTATGCCTCTACTTGACTAGCTCGTTAAGCAAAGATGGTTATGTTTCCTAACCATGAACAATGGGTTGTTATTTGATTAACGAGGTCACATCATTAGTAGAATGATCTGATTGACATGACCCATTCCATTAGCTTAGCACCCGATCGTTTAGTATGTTGCTATTGCTTTCTTCATGACTTATACATGTTCCTATGACTATGAGATTATGCAACTCCCGTTTGCCGGAGGAACACTTAGGGTGCTACCAAACGTCACAACGTAACTGGGTGATTATAAAGGAGCATTACAGGTGTCTCCAATGGTTGATGTTGGGTTGGCGTATTTCGAGATTAGGATTT
This sequence comes from Triticum aestivum, assembly GCF_018294505.1. Classification (NCBI taxonomy): domain Eukaryota; kingdom Viridiplantae; phylum Streptophyta; class Magnoliopsida; order Poales; family Poaceae; genus Triticum; species Triticum aestivum. Next base: position 42,682,768 of record NC_057813.1, read on the forward strand.
GTCACTCCGATTGTCGGAGAGGTATCTCTGGGCCCTCTCGGTAATACACATCACATAAGCCTTGCAAGCATTACAACTAATATGTTAGTTGTGAAATGATGTATTACGGAACGAGTAAAGAGACTTGCCGGTAACGAGATTGAACTAGGTATTGGATACCGACGATCGAATCTCGGGCAAGTAACATACCGATGACAAAGGGAACAACGTATGTTGTTATGCGGTCTGACCGATAAAGATCTTCGTAGAATATGTAGGAGCCAATATGGGCATCCAGGTCCCGCTATTGGTTATTGACCGGAGACGTGTCTCGGTCATGTCTACATTGTTCTCAAACCCGTAGGGTCCGCACGCTTAAGGTTACGATGACAGTTATATTATGAGTTTACATGTTTTGATGTACCGAAGGAGTTCGGAGTCCCGGATGAGATCGGGGACATGACGAGGAGTCTCGAAATGGTCGAGACGTAAAGATTCATATATTGGATGATATGGTTAGGCCAAGGGGTCAAGCCCATGAGGCTTTAGGTCGGTGCAAAAGGAGTTTTGCGGAGGCCAGGGGGCCAAACGCCGGAGACCCTGGCGTCTGGCCCTGGGCCAGACGCCAAGGATCGTGGCGTTTGGTCCTGGAGTCCGAGTGGGACTCTTGCCTTTCGGGCAAAACCGACTTTGAGGAGGCTTTTGCTCCAAGTTTCGACCTCGGGGCTCAACATATAAATAGAGGGGCAGGGCTAGCACCAAAGACACAACAAGTTGATCCATGTGATCTATTCCTTAGCCGTGTGCGGCGGCCCCAGCCACCATATTCCTCGATAATACTGTAGCGGAGTTTAGGCGAAGCCCTGCTGCTGTAGTTCATCAAGATCGTCACCACGCCGTCGTGCTGACGGAACTCTTCTCCGACACTTTGCTGGATCGGAGTCCGGGGATCGTCATCGAGCTGAACGTGTGCTCGAACTCGGAGGTGCCGTAGTTTCGGTGCTTGATCGGTTGGATCGAGAAGACGTACGACTACTTCCTCTACGTCGTGTCACCGCTTCCGCAGTCGGTCTGCGTTGGGTACGTAGACAATACTCTTCCCTCGTTGCTATGCATCACATGATCTTGCGTGTGCGTAGGAAATTTTTTTGAAATTACTACGAAACCCAACAAGAGCATCATCATCGTCACCACGCCATCATGCTGACGGAACTCATCCCCGACACTTTGCTGGATCGGAGTCCGGGGATCGTCATCGAGCTGAACGTGTGCTGAACTCGGAGGTGCTGTACGTTCGGTACTTTGATCGGTCGGATCGTGAAGACGTACGACTACATCAACCGCGTTGTCATAACGCTTCCGCTTACGGTCCACGAGGGTACGTGGACAATACTCTCCTCTCTCATTGCTATGCCATCACCATGATCTTGCGTGTGCGTAGGAATTTTTTTGAAATTACTACGTTTCCCAACAGTCGTATTAGAGCCAGGTTTTATGCGTAGATGTCATATGAACGAGTAGAACACAAGTGAGTTGTGGGCGATACAAGTCATACTGCTTACAAGCATGTCATACTTTGGTTCAGCGGTATTGTTGGATGAAGCGGCCCGGACCGACATTACGCGTACGCTTACGCGAGACTGGTTTTACCGCCGTGCTTTGCACACAGGTGACTAGCGGGTATCTGTTTCTCCAACTTTAGTTGAACCAAGTGTGGCTACGCCCGGTCCTTGCGAAGGTTAAAACAACACTAACTTGACGAACTATCGTTGTCGTTTGGATGCGTAGGTAAGAACGGTTCTTGCTAAGCCCGTAGCAGCCACGTAAAATTTGCAACAACAAAGTAGAGGACGTCTAACTTGTTTTTGCAGGGCATGTTGTGATGTGATATGGTCAAGACGTGATGCTATATTTTATTGTATGAGATGATCATGTTTTGTAACCGAAGTTATCGGCAACTGGCAAGAGCCATATGGTTGTCGCTTTATTGTATGAAATGCAAACGCCATGTAATTGCTTTACTTTATCACTAAGCGGTAGTGATAGTCGTAGAAGCAATAGATGGCGTAACGACAACGATGCTACGATGGAGATCAAGGTGTCACGCCGATGACGATGGTGATCACGACGGTGCTTCGAAGATGGAGATCACAAGCACAAGATGATGATGGCCATATCATATCACTTATATTGATTGCATGTGATGTTTATCCTTTATGCATCTTATCTTGCTTTGATTGACGGTAGCATTTTAAGATGATCTCTCACTAAATTATCAAGAAGTGTTCTCCCTGAGTATGCACCGTTGTGAAAGTTCTTCGTGCTGAGACACCACGTGATGATCGGGTGTGATAGGCTCTACGTTCAAATACAACTGGTGCAAAACAGTTGCACACGCGGAATACTCAGGTTAAACTTGACGAGCCTAGCATATACAGATATGGCCTCGGAACACGGAGACCGAAAGATCGAACGTGAATCATATAGTAGATATGATCAACATAGTGATGTTCACCATTGAAACTACTCCATCTCACGTGATGATGGGACATGGTTTAGTTGATTTGGATCACGTAATCACTTAGATGACTAGAGAGATGTCTGTCTAAGTGGGAGTTCTTAAGTAATATGATTAATTGAACTTAAATTTATCATGAACTTAGTCCTGGTAGTATTTTGCAAATTATGTTGTAGATCAATAGCTTGCGTTGTTGCTTTCATATGTTTATTTTGATATGTTCCTAGAGAAAATTGTGTTGAAAGATGTTAGTAGCAATGATGCGGATTGGATCCGTGATCTGAGGTTTATCATCATTGCTGCACAGAAGAATTATGTCCTTAATGCACCGCTAGGTGACGGACCTATTGCAGGAGCAGATGCAGACGTTATGAACGTTTCGCTAGCTCAATATGATGACTACTTAATAGTTTAGTGCACCATGCTTAACGGCTTAGAATCGGGACTTCAAAGACGTTTTTGAACGTCATGGACCATATGAGATGTTCCAGGAGTTGAAGTTGATATTTCAAGCAAATACCCAGGTTGAGAGATATGAAGTCTCCAACAAGTTCTATGGCTAAAAATTGGAGGAGAATCGCTCAACTAGTGAGCATGTGCTGAGATTGTCTGGGTACTACAATCGCTTGAATCAAGTGGGAGTTAATCTTCCAGATAAGATAGTGATTGACAGAATTCTCTAGTCACCACCACCAAGTTAGTAGAACTTCGTGATGAACTATAATGCAAGGGATGACGAAAACGATTCCCAAGCTCTTCGTGATGCTGAAATCGACGAAGGTAGAAATCAAGAAAGAGCATCAAGTGTTGATGATTGACAAGACCACTAGTTTCAAGAAAAGGGCAAAGGGAAAGAAAGGGAACTTCAAACAGAATAGCAAGCAAGTTGTCACTCCCGCGAAGAAGCCCAAAGCTGGACCAAAGCCTGAAACTGAGTGATTATACTGCAAAGGAAATGGTCACTAGAAGCGGAAATGCCTTGAATATTTGGTGGATAAGAAGGATGGCAAAGTGTATAAGGGTATATTTGATATACATGTTATTGATGTGTACCTTACTAGTGTTTATAGTAACCCCTGAGTATTTGATACTTGTTCGGTTGCTAAGATTAGTAACTCGAAACAGGAGTTACAGAATAAACAGAAATTGGTTGAGGGTGAAGTGACGATGTGTGTTGGAAGTGGTTCCAAGATTGATATGATCATCATCGCACACTCCCTATACTTTTGGGATTAGTGTTGAACCTAAATAAATGTTATTTGGTGTTTGCGTTGAGCATGAATATGATTTGATCATGTTTATTGCAATACGGTTATTCATTTAAAATCAAAGAATAATTGTTGTTCTGTTTAAATGAATAAAACCTTTGATGGTCATACACCCAATGAAAATAGTTTGTTGGATCTCGATTATAGTGATACACATATTCATAATATTGATGCCAAAAGATGTAAAGTTAATAATGATAGTGTAACTTATTTGTGGCACTGCCATTTGGGTCATATCGGTGTAAAGCGCATGAAGAAACTCCATAAAGATGGATTTTTGGAATCACTTGGTTATGAATCATTTGATGCTTGCGAACCGTGCCTTTTGGGCAAGATGACTAAAACTCCGTTCTCTGGAACAATGGAACAAGCTACCGACTTATTGGAAATAATACATACCGATGTATGCGATCCAATGAGTGTTGATGCTCGTGGCAAGTATCGTTATTTTCTGACCTTCACAAGATGATTTGAGCAGATATGGGTATATCTACTTGATGAAACATAAGTCTGAAATAGTTGAAAGGTTCAAAGAATTTCAGAGTGAAGTGAAAAAATCATCATAACAAGAAAATAAAGTTTCTGCTATCTGATCGCGGAGACGAATATTTGAGTTACGAGTTTGGTCTTCACTTAAAACAATGTGGAATAGTTTCACAGCTCACGCCACCTGGAACACCGCAACGTTATGGTGTGTCCGAACGTCGTAACCACACTTTATTGGATATGGTGCGATCTATGATGTCTCTTACTGATTTACCATTATTGTTTTGGGGTTATGCATTAGAGACAGCTGCATTCACGTTAAAAGGGCACCATCTAAATCTGTTGAGACGACATCGTATAAACTATGGTTTAGCAGTAAACCTAAGCTGTCGTTTCTTAAAGTTTGGACTTGCGATGCTTATATGAAAAGGGTTTTCAACCTAATAAGCTCGAACCCAAATCGGAGAAGTGTGTCTTCATAGAATACCCAAAGGAAACTGTTGGGTACACCTTCTATCACAGATCCGAAGGCAAGATATCCGTTGCTAAGAATGGATCCTTTCTAGAGAAGGAGTTTCTCTCGAAAGAAGTGAGTGGGAGGAAAGTAGAGCTTGACAACGTAATTGTACCTTCTCCCGAATTGGAAAGTAGTTCATCACAGAAATTAGTTCCAGTGATTTCTACACCAATTAGTGAGGAAGCTAGTGATGATGATCATGAAACTTCAGATCAAGTTACTACAGAACCTTGTAGGTCTTTCAGGGTACAGTCCGCACCAAGGTGGTGCAGTAATCATGTTCTGGAAGTCATGTTACTAGACCATGATGAACCTACGAACTATGAGGAAGCGATGATGAGCCCAGATTCCGCGAAATGGCATGAGGCCATAAAATCTGAGATATGATCCATGTATGAGAACAAAGTATGGACTTTGATTGACTTGCTCGATGATCAGCAAGCCATGTTAAATAAATGGATCTTCAAGAGGAAGACGGACACTGATAGTAGTGTTACTGTCTACTAAGCTCGACTTGTTGCGAAAGGTTTTCAACAAGTTCAAGGTGTTGAAATACGATGAGATTTTCTCACTCGTATCGATGCTTAAGTCTGTCCGAATCATGTTAGCAATTGCCACACTTTATGAAATCTGGCAAAAGGATGTCAAAAACTGCATTCCTTAATCTATTTATTAAAGAAGAGTTGTATATGATGCAACTAGAAGGTTTTGTCAATCCTAAAGGTGCTAACAAAATGTACAAGCTCCAGCGATTCATTTATGGACTGGTGCAATCATCTCAGAGTTGGAATATATGCTTTGATAAGTTGATCAAAGCATATAGTTTTATACAGACTGGTGGTGAAGCCTGTATTAATAAGAAAGTGAGTGGGAGCTCTGTAGCATTTCTAATATTATATGTGGATGACATATTGTTGATTGGAAATGATATAGAAATTCTGGATAGCATGAAAGGATACCTGAATAAGAGTTTTTCAAAGCAAGACCTTGTTGAAGCTGCTTACACATTGAGCATCAAGATCTATATAGATAGATCAAGACGCTTGATAAGATTTTTCAATGAGTACATACCTTGATAATTTTTTTGAAATAGTTCAAAATGGAACAGTCAAAGAAGGAGTTCTTGCCTGTGTTACAAGGTGTGAAGTTGAGTAAGACTCAAGACCCGACCATTGCAGAAAATAGAAAGAGAATGAAAAGTCATTCCCTATGCCTCAGTCATAGGTTCTATAAAGTATGCTATGCTGTGAACCAGACCTATTGTATACCTTGCTCTGTGTTTGGCAAAGGAATACAATTTTGATCTAATAGTAGATCACTGGACAGCGGTCAAGAATATCCTTAGTGAGGACTAAGGAGATGTTTCTCGATTATGGAGGTGATAAAAGAGTCCGTCGTAAAAGTTACATCGATGCAAGCTTTTACACCAATCCAGATGACTCTAAGTCTCAATCTGGATACATATTGAAAGTGGGAGCAATTAGCTAGAGTAGCTCCGTGCAGAGCATTGTGGACATAGAATATTTGCAAAATACATACGGCTCTGAATATGACAGACACGTTGACTAAGCTTCTCTCACGAGCAAAACATGATCATATCTTAGTACTCTTTTGGGTGTTAATCACATAGCGATGTGAACTAGATTATTGACTCTAGTAAAACCCTTTGGGTGTTGATCACATGACGATGTGAACTATGGGTATTAATCACATACAGATGTGAATATTGGTGTTGAATCACATGCTGATGTGAACTAGATTATTGACTCTAGTGCAAGTGGGAGACTGAAGGAAATATGCCCTAGAGGCAATAATAAAGTTATTATTTATTTCCTTATTTCATGACAAATGTTTATTATTCATGCTAGAATTGTATTAACCGGAAACATGATACATGTGTGAATACATAGACAAACATATAGTCACTAGTATGCCTCTACTTGACTAGCTCATTAATCAAAGATGGTTATGTTTCCTAACCATAGACATGTGTTGTCATTTGATTAATGGGATCACATCATTAGGAGAATGATGTGATTGACATGACCCATTCCGTTAGCCTAGCACTTGATCGTTTAGTATGTTGCTATTGCTTTCTTCATGACTTATACATGTTCTTGTAACTATGAGATTATGCAACTCCCGTTTACCGGAGGAACACTTTGGGTGCTACCAAATGTCACAACGTAACTGGGTGATTATAAAGGAGTACTACAGGTGTCTCCGAAGGTACATGTTGGGTTGTCGTATTTCGAGATTAGGTTTTGTCACTCCGATTGTCGGAGAGGTATCTCTGGGCCCTCTCGGTAATGCACATCACTATAAGCCTCGCAAGCAATGTAGCAAATGAGTTAGTTACGGAATGATGCATTACGTAACGAGTAAAGGGACTTGCCGGTAACGAGATTGAACTAGGTATTGGATACCGACGATCGAATCTCGGGCAAGTAACATACCGATGACAAAGGGAACAATATATGTTGTTATGCGGTTTGACCGATAAAGATCTTCGTAGAATATGTAGGAGCCAATATGGGCATCCAGGTTCCGCTATTGGTTATTGACCGAGAATAGTTCTAGGTCATGTCTACATAGTTCTCGAACCCGTAGGGTCCGCACGCTTAAGGTTTCGATGACAGTTTTATTATGAGTTTATGAGTTTTGATGTACCGAAGGAGTTCGGATTCCCGGATGAGATCGGGGACATGACGAGGAGTCTCGAAATGGTCGAGATGTAAATATCGATATATTGGACGACTATATTCGGAGTTCGGAAAGGTTTCGAGTGATTCGGGTATTTTCGGGGGTACCGGGGAGTTACGGGAATACGAGGAAGAAGCAATGGGCCTCATGGGCCAAGTGGTGGAAGAGAGGAGGCAGGGCGCGCGGCCCCCCTAGCCCAAACCGAATTGGACTAGGGGGCTGGCCCCCCTTTCCTCCTTTTTCCTCCCTCTCCTTCCTTCTCCTTCTCCTTCCCTTCCTTCCCCTCTCCTACTTGGACTAGGAAAGATGGGGAATCCTACTTGGAGTAGGATTCTCCCCCTTGGGCGCGCCTCCTCCCCTTGGCCGCCCCCTCCTCCTTGCTCCTTTATATACGGGGGCAGGGGGCACCCCATGACACACAAGTTGATCTACGGATCGTTCCTTAGCCGTGTGCGGTGCCCCCCTCCACCATATTCCACCTTAGTCATATCGTCGCGGAGTTTAGGCGAAGCCCTGCGCCGGTAGAGCATCATCATCTTCACCACGCCGTCGTGCTGACGGAACTCATCCCCGACACTTTGCTAGATCAGAGTCCGGGGATCGTCATCGAGCTGAACGTGTGCTGAACTCGGAGGTGCCGTATGTTGGGTACTTGGATCGGTCGGATCGTGAAGACGTAGGACTACATCAACTGCATTGTCATAACGCTTCCGCTTACGGTCTACGAGGGTACATGGACAATACTCTCCTCTCTCGTTGCTATGCCATCACCATGATCTTGCATGTGCGTAGGATTTTTTTTGAAATTACTACGTTTCCCAACACCTGATGCCTGGGCGGCTCCTCACGCTGGCCATCCTCAACGTGCATGGTCTAGGTGCCGGGGAATGTGCACGGCAGCGCATCGTCGTCTTCGGTGCCGGAGGAGGGCATCCCACTCTGTGCGGAGTGGGAGGAGCGAGGAGAGCGCGGGGACCAGTCTTCGATGAGATCAACGTGGATGAGGAGGTCGAAGCGCATCGCCCCCGGAGGAGGCGCCACCCCGCGGTCCGGCGGAGAGAAGCCATCCATCTCCTCCACCCGACCGTCGCCCCGCGGAAGCTTCCAGTAGGTGTGCGTGGTGGGGATGAAGGACATGTCCCACACCCAGACCCATCAGGCAAAGGTCTTGGTGTGGCCGCGCTCCAGCGTGCGGCTGTTGAGCCGGTCGACGCACACCTTGTCGCCGAACACCTCCCGCGCCTCCTCGATGGACCAGTACTGCATGGGCATGTGCTCGATGACGCAGCGGACATGCAGGTTGAAGGTGGCGAAGCCCGCATGGTCGTCCTCGCGCCAGGGCTAGATGGCGAGGTTGAAGCCGTCGACGCGCAGAGTGCCGCGGCGCACTGCGTTGGCGTGGTGCGCCGGCTGAGTGAAGACGACGAGGAAGTCTTCTGGCTGGTGGGCAGTGACCCGCAGCTGGTGGGGCAGGACGTAGAGCTGGGCCTCGAAAGCCTTCCCGACGGCCATCGGGGACGTGGCCGCCACCCCGTCCAGAGCGTGCAGCGTGACCGCGTGCTGCGTGAGGAAGAAGACGGCCCGCTCCACCTCGACCGAAGAGACCCTCACCTTGTGGCTGGTGCGGGGGCGGCGCGCAGGATCAGCCAGGCTTAGCTCAGCCATCAACGACGAGTGGAGGTGGGTGGGGGGCGGCTGCTGGAACGGCGACGAAGGCGAAGAGGGTGGCGGAGACAGAGGGGGGAAGTGCAGGCGGGAGTGCACCGGAGGGCGGTGAGCAAGCGGACCTAGCCTAGCGGAAGCAGGGCCACCCGGGCCATTGCGAGGATTTTGCGAACACTCACGACCAAAATACCCCGGGGGCTCGCAGATGATGCAATGGAGCGGGTCTCTACAGTCTTTTCGACGGTGGAGCTTGCTGAGACACCGAAAACAGCGGCCGCGAAAGCGGCTTAAGAAGGCCTCACGGCCATCGGCCGCATTGAGGGGCGGCCGCTGTTCTTCTTGAAGGAGACAACCGTCCATCCACCGTCCGACCCCGAAGGGGAAGGAATTGAAGGAGGCGGAGCAACTATGATGGACTGGAGGCGACGGGCGGGGGGCACCCCAAGATCCGCGGGATCTGCAGCAGGGGCGACTACGATGAATTTGAGGCGCGGGGCCGGAAATTCCGGCGAACCCGACCCAATAAATGCGTCCGCAGCCGTGGAGCATTCACCGCGAAGCAGGATCCGAGGCTGAAATCTCAGATCTGGGGCCGGGGATGCGCCGCGGCAATGGGGCACGCTGCGGGGGGGAGAGGCCGTCCTCGGACCGGAGGGCGAAACCAGGTCCCCGACCCCAGATCCGCAGCTGGATCCGGGCCGAGGAGAGCGCGGCGCGCCCATGCCGCCGCGGGGGAGGGGTGGTGGTGGGGGCTGGGGGCGAGGGTGGCCGCCGCGGCCGGAGTGGCCAGCGGCGCGGGGGGCGGGGAGGGGGAGCTCAGAGCTCAAGGAGAGAACTCCGTTCAAGTTCTTGGTGATCTGCTCCAGAGTCTAGAGTGCTCGTTTCCATTTTCGGATCGCTGTGCGTATCACGCTTTGCTGTACGACACACTTCAATTTTTGTGCCAACTCCGTCGTCGCTCGTCACCTAGACACCAAGCATAGCCCGACCGGCAGCACTAGCAGATTAAAACAGCGTGGGTCCTCCAGGCGACGTGTCGAGCACCCAGCTTGTTTGTGTGTGTGCAGTACGTACGTTTCTCTCAGCAGGACGTACCCTACGGTGTGGCTGCTCACTGCTCACAGCGTCACACGGTGGCAAAGTTTGGTGTTTTAACCGTTTTGTGAAAGTTTAGCCAGATCTGACCTCATCCAAAAATATTTTGGGATCTGATCCTTTTTTCTACCGCCATGGTCGCTGGCGGTAGGATAACACTACCTACCGTCGTGGTCGATGGCGGTAGGACTTAGCTGCACCGTCACGGTCATTTAACGTGGAAAAAACCCTACCGCCAAAGTTCTTGACGGTAGTCCATTATACCCTACCGCCAATGTCTTTGGTAGTAGGCCTATTTGCTGTTGCATGGCTGTTGTGCTTTTCTACCTTTTGTTGCTAGCTAGCCACGCGGGAATAGTGGCATATATGCGGTCCATGGCTTGCATTCATGCATGGGTGGTCTTTGTGCTAATAGTTCCTTCACAAAGCTCCTTTTTGGCCAGGTAATTTGAAAATTAGCTAAGGAAAATTTACTAGGCAAATGAAGTTTAATTTTGGTGTTGGATTATGATTTGGATAGTAAAGAGTGACCAAAAAGTTTGGGAGCAATCAAGTAAGGATAAATTGCACTTCCTTCACAAAGTGCCATTCTAGACAGGAAAAGAATAATCTTGAAATTTTTTTGAACTAGGCAAGGAAGAATTTTGAAATATCTGTGGAAGATATGCCCCAAAGGATTTATGAGAATTTTGTGAGAAATAATGGCAAAGGCATAAATATTGGTTTCTTCGCATCCTAGAGCAAAAAGGATTATTCCTTTGATGAAAAAAGAATATTCCCAATAAATAAATATTGGGATAGTGGTAAGATGGAAATAACATGATCTTGATAGGGATTTGAGGATGACAATCCACTTGAGAGAGTGAGAAGAGATGATCTTCCCAGGTTTCCAGACCGTAGAGCCACACAAAAGAAATTCCAAATAAATCTCAAAGAAATTCAAAGAAAAAAGAAAGGGCTGAAAACTAGGGTGTTACAATTATCTTAATTATCAGGGCAACCTCAAGATGGATAGGAACTTCAGTAGGACAACTATCTTGATGCCGGACTCAAGCTGGTCAAGATGTAATTTGGACACATCCCCCACTCCGATACAAAGCTAGCACCTCTTGATGGGTGACTTCCCGAGCACAAACTAATATCATTTTTTATCCCAATACCAATACATGGTTGTAAGCATTAAGACCATATCCCAATACCATTTTTTATTATAAGTGTTTGAATCACTATTTGCTTGTTAATCCAGTTAAAAGCTGGATTTGACACATTAGCAAAAGCTTGCTAGAGACCATCGCTTCAAGGGAGTCTTCCTCTTGTGGGTTCGATACCCAGGGTCACCTCTGGGAAAGTAAGTGCGGGATACCCTTACTTGTTCCAATATCGGATCAATAAAAAGGAGATATCATCCTACAGAGACGGCTAGGGGATCAAGGGGGCTACCGGCGGCACAGACAAGGGATCCGCCCGTGTAGCTAGAGAGGCGACTGGCGGAGGTTGTTTTTCCATTGTGCTTCTATTGCCACCTAACTAGTAAGTAACCCATCCACTCACATTCTTGTCGCTCCCAGGAGGCAGCACAGACGAACCTTAGCGCCACAACCCCCTCCTCCTTCGTCCCCGCCCCCTCACCGCCACCAAGTGGTGCCACCAGGTCAAAGCCTAGGTGGTGGTTGGTGGCGGCAGGGCTTCTCCCTAGCAGTTGTAGCCTGGCAGCGCTCTCCTCCCTTCCGAGGCCTTGGACGGTGGGGATTCAACCAGTGGAACGCTCGACACTGGATGTCTTGGCGCACTTGGCGGTTTCATACGCCGGGGCGGCGGTCTCACCCCCTTCATGGTTGGCGGACGACGAAGCTACTTGGGCAGCACGGTGCCGAGAGCTCTGGGAGTGGGGCCTGGACTTCCTGCAATGGCTGATACAACAATGGTGCGGGGTCCTCACGTGCTGGTCGGGTGCAGGTGTTGGGGAACACAGTAATTTCAAAAAAAAAATCCTGCGATCACACAAGATCTATCTAGGAGATGCATAGCAACGAGAGGGGGAGTGTATCTTCACACCCTTGAAGATCGCAAAGCGGAAGCGTTTATCAACGCGGTTGATGTAGTCGTACACCTTCACGATCCGTCCCGATCAAGTAACGAACGTACGGCACCTCCGCGTTCAGCACACGTTCAGCTCGATGACGTCCTCGCCTTCTTGATCTAGCAAGACGAGCGAAGTAGTAGATGAGTTCCGGCAGCACGACGGCGTGGTGACGGTGTTGGTGAAGAACAATCTCCGCATGGCTTTGCCTAAGCACTACGGAAACTATGACGGAGGATAAACTAGAGGGTACGGGGTTGCCGGCACACGGCTTGGTGTTTCTTGATGTGTCTTATGTGCTAGCCCTGCCCCTCTATTTATATGTTGAGCCCTGGGGTCGAAACTTGGAGCAAAAGCCTCCTCAAAGTCGGTTTTGCCCGAAAGGAAAGAGCCCCACTCGGACTCCAGGACCAAACGCCACAATCCTTGGCGTCTGGCCCAGACGCCATGGGCCTCAGTGTCTGGCCCAGGGCCAAACGCCAAGGTCTCCGGCGTTTGGCCCCCGGCCTCCGCAAAACTCCTTTTGCACCGACTTATCGCCCCTTGTTTCTCAAAAAAAAACTTATCGCCCCATGGGCCTGACCCCTTGGCCTAACCATATCATCCAATATATGAATATTTACCTGCGGACCATTCCGGATCTCCTCATCATGTCCGTGATCTCATCCGGGACTCCGGACAACGTTCGGTCACCAACATACATAACTCATATAATACTATATCGTCAAGGAACGCTAAGCATGCAGACCCTATGGGTTCGAGAACTATGTAGACATGACCGAGACACTTCTCTGGTCAATAGCCAATAGTGGAACCTGGATGCCCATATTGGTTCCTACATATTCTACGAAGATCTTTATCGGTCTAACCTTATGACAACATACGTTATTCCCTTTGTCATCGGTATGTTACTTACCCAAGATTCGATCATCAGTATCTTCATACCTAGTTCAATCTCGTTACCGGCAAGTCTCTTTACTCGTTCCATAATACATCATCCCGCAACTAACTCATTAGTCACATTGCTTGCAAGGCTTATGATGTGCATTACCGAGAGGGCCCAGAGATACCTCTTCGATACTCGGAGTGACAAATCCTAATCTTGATCTATGCCAACCCAACAAACACCTTCGGAGACACCTGTAGAGCATCTTTATAATCACCCATTTACGTTGTGACATTTGATAGCACACAAGGTGTTCCTCCGGTATTCAGGAGTTGCATAATCTCATAGTCTGAGGAACATGTATAAGTCATGAAGAAAGCAGTAGCAATGAAACTATAACGATCATAATGCTAAGCTAACAGATTGGTCATGTCCATCACATCATTCTCCTAATGATGTGATCCCGTTCATCAAATGACAACTCATGTCCATGGCAAGGAAACTTAACCATCTTTGATCAACGAGCTAGTCTAGTAGAGGCATACTACGGACACTATGTATTGTCTATGTATTCATACATGTATCAAGTTTCCGGTTAATACAATTCTAGCATGAATAATAAACATTTATCATGATATAAGGAAATATAAAATAACAACTTTATTATTGCCTCTAGGGCATATTTCCTTCAGTCTCCCACTTGCACTAGAGTCAATAATTAGTTCACATCGACATGTGATTTAACACCAATAGTTCACATCTGTATGTGATTAACACCCATAGTTCACATCTCCATGTGACCAACACCCAAAGGGTTTACCAGAGTCAATAATCTAGTTCACATCACTATGTGATTAACACCCAAAGAGTACTAAGGTGTGATCATGTTTTGCTCGTAAGAGAAGTTTAGTCAACAGGTCTGTGACATTCAGATCCGTATGTATTTTGCAAATATTCTATGTCTACAATGCTCTGCATGGAGCTACTCTAGCTAATTGCGCCCACTTTCAATATGTATCCAGATTCAGACTTAGAGTCATCTGGATCGGTGTAAAAGCTTGCATCAACGTAACTCTTTATGATGAAATTTTTATCGCCCCCATAACCGAGAAATACTTCCTTAGTCCTCTTAGGTAACTAAGGATAATTTTGACCGCTATACAGTAATCCACTCCTGGATCACTATCATACCCCCTTACCAAACTCATAGCAAGACACACAACTGGTCTGGTACATAGCATGGCATACTTTATAGAACCTATGACTGAGGCATAGGGAATGACTTTCATTCTCTTTCTATCTTCTACCGTGGTCTGGCTTTGAGTCTTACTCAAGTTTACACCTTCTAATACAGGCAATAACTCCTTCTTTGACTGATCCATTTTTGAACTCTTTCCAAAAATTGGCAAGGTATATACTCATTGAAAAAACTTTATCAAGCATCTTGATCTATCTCTATAGATCTTGATTCCCAATATGTAAGCAGCTTCACCGAGGTATTTCTTTGAAAATCTCCTTTCAAACTCTCCTTTATGCTCTCCAGAAAAATTCTACATCATTTCGGATCAACAATATGTCATTCACATATACTTATCAGAAATGTTGTAGTGCTCCCACTCACTTTCTTGTAAATACAAGCTTCACCGCAAGTCTGTATAAAACTATATGCTTTGATCAACTCATCAAAGTGTATATCCCAACTCCGAGATGCTTGCACCAGTCCATAGATGGATCGCTGGAGCTTGCATACCTTGTTAGTACCTTTAGGATCGACAAAACCTTCTGGTTGCATCATATACAACTCTTCTTTAAGAAATATCCATGTAAGGAATGTAGTTTTGACATCCATTAGCCAGATTTCATAAAATATGGCAGCTGCTAACATGATTCGGATGGATTTAAGCATCACTACAGTTGAGAAAATCTCATTGTAGTCAACACCTTGAACTTGTCAAAAACCTTTTGCGACAAGTCGAGCTTTGTAGATAGTCACACTACTATCAACATCCGTCTTCCTCTTGAAGATCCATTTATTTAATATGGCTTGCCGATCATCGGGCAAGTCCACCAAAGTCCACACTTTGCTCTCATACATGGATCCCATCTCAGATTTCATGGCCTCAAGCCATTTCGTGGAATCTGGGCTCATCATCGCTTCCTCATAGTTCATAGGTTCATCATGGTCTAGTAGCATGACTTCCAGAATAGGATTACTATACCACTCTGGTGCGGATCATACTCTGGAAGACCTACGAGGTTTGGTAGTAACTTGATATGAAGTTTCATGATCATCATCATTAGCTTCCTCACTAATTAGTGTAGGAATCACTAGAACTGATTTATGTGATGAACTACTTTCCAATTTAGGAGAAGGTACAATTACCTCGTCAAGTTCTACTTTCCTCCCACTCTCTTCTTTCGAGAGAAACTCCTTCTCTAGAAAGCATCCATTCTTAGCAACGATCTTGCCTTCGGATCTGTGATAGAAGGTGTACCCAATAGTTTCCTTTGGGTATCCTATGAACACGCATTTCTCCGATTTGGGTTCAAGCTTATTAGGTTGAAGCTTTTTTCATATAAGCATCGCAGCCCCAAACTTTAAGAAACGACAACTTTGGTTTCTTGCCAAACCACAGTGCATAAGGCGTCGTCTCAACGGATTTTGATGGTGCCCTGTTTAGCGTGAATGCAACTTTCTCTAATGCATAAACGATAGTGGTAAATCGATAAAAGACATCATATATCGCACCATATCTAATAAAGTACGATTACGATGTTCGGACATACCATTACGCTGTGGTGTTCCAGGTGGCGTGAGCTACGAAACTATTCCACATTGTTTTAAATGAAGGCCAAACTCGTAACTCAAATATTCACCTCTACGATCAGGTCGTAGAAACTTTATTTTCTTGTTACGATGATTCTCTACTTCACTCTGAAATTCTTTGAACTTTTCAAATGTTTCAGACTTATGTTTCATTAAGTAGATATACCCATATCTGCTCAAATCATCTGTGAAGGTCAGAAAATAATAATACCCACCACGAGCCTCAACACTCATTGGACCGCATACATCGGTATGTATTATTTTCAATAAGTCAGTAGCTCGTTCCATTGTTTCGGAGAACGGAGTTTTAGTCATCTTGCCCATGAGGCATGGTTCGCAAGCACGAAGTGATTCATAATCAAGTGATTCCAAAAGCCCATCAGCATGGAGTTTCTTCATGCGCTTTACACCAATATGACCTAAACGGCAGTGCCACAAGTATGTTGCATTATCATTATCAACTTTGCATCTTTTTGGCATCAATATTGTGAATATGTGTATCACTACGATCGAGATTCAGTAAACCATCAACATTGGGTGTATGACCATAGAAGGTTTTATTCATGTAAATAGAATAACAATTATTCTCTATCTTAAATGAATAACCGTATTGCAATAAACATGATCTACTCATATTCATGCTTTAATGCAAACACCAAATAACATTTGTTTAGGTTCAACTCTAATCCCGAAAGTATAGGGGGTGTGCGATGATGATCATATCAATCTTGGAACCATTTCCAACATACATCGTCACTTCTCCCTCAACTAGTCTCTATTTATTCTGCAACTCCTGTTTCGAGTTACTAATCTTAGCAACTGAACAGGTATCAAATACCCAGGGGTTACTACGAGCACTAGTAAGGTACACATCAATAACATGTATATCAAATATACCTTTGTTTACTTTGCCATCCTTCTTATTCACCAAATATTTGGGGTAGTTCCGCTTCCAGTGACCATTTCCTTTGCAGTAGAAGCACTCAGTTTCATGCTTAGGTCCAGCTTTGGGCTTCTTCACGGGAGTGGCAACTTGCTTGCCATTCTACTTGAAGTTTCCTTTCTTTCCATTTGCCCTTTTCTTTAAACTGGTGGTCTTGACAATCATCAACACTTGATGCTCTTTCTTGATTTCTACCTTCATCGATTTTAGCATCACGAAGAGTTTGAGAATCGTTTTCGTCATCCCTTGCATACTATAGTTCATCACAAAGTTCCAGTAACTTGGTGATGGTGACTAGAGAACTCTGTCAATCACTGTCTTATATGGAAGATTAACTCCCACTTGATTCAAGCGATTGTAGTACCCAGACATTCTGAGCACATGCTCACTAGTTGAGCAATTCTCCTCCATCTTTTATGGGAAGTACTTGTCAGAGGTCTCATACCTCTTGACACGGGGATGAGTCTGAAATACCAATTTCAGCTCTTGGAACATATCATATGCTCCATAACGTTTCAAAACATTTTTGAAGTCTCGGTTCTAAGCCGTAAAGCATGGTGAACTAAACTATCAAGTAGTCATCATATTGAGCTAGTGTAAGTGCATCTAGTGCCACCCCTAGTTGGTTTTGGAGTATTGACGACAAAGTTGGTTGAGGGACTAATGCGTTTGTGAGAATTGCAGGATAACGCAGGTAGTGTCCCTCAATGATTCGGTTTACCTACCGGAGACGACCCCTAAAAATGTATGAAGACATTGAAGACAATGGTGGTATGTGAAGATATTCACATTGAAGACTATGACGAGAGAAGACATTGAGCGAAGACTATGGAGCGCGAAGACTGTGTTGTTTCATTGTTTCCTTTTCTTCTTTGTTGAGTCATAGGAACCACCGTACTGTTAAGTGGGGTCCAAGTGAACTAAGTCAGAATGACTGAAGTGATGCTCAACCCAAATCCTATGTCTTCGAGCGAAGACAATGAGAGCAAATCTTACCCTGAGCTGGATAAGTCAGCTTTGCTTGTAGCCCAAGTAAAGTTGCCGTGTGTGTTTGAAATCTGACCGTTGGAACACGTGTCAGTTCCTTAGTGACCCAGGGTCATTTCGGACATATCAAGTCGGGTTGCCCAGTGGCTATAAATAGCCCACCCCCTACACCATAAATTGGTGGTTGCTCAGAGTTAGTACACGGTTTTTGTCGTTTGAGAGCAACCCACCTTGAAGCCTTTGAGAGAGAAATCCTTGTGAGGACAAAGCCCAAACACCCAGAGCCAAAGAGTGTCAGGCATCACTGAAGTCTTTCTGTCTGTATGACCTGAAGACTTATTACACTTGAGGACTGTGTATTCTCCAGCCGGTTAGGTGTCGCGTTCTGAGCATCAAAGAGTCATTGTGGATCGCCGGTGAACGAAGTCTGGGAAGGTTTGGAAGTCTACCTTGAAGACTTACCAGAGTGATTGGGCGAGGACTGTGTGTCCTTAGCTCAAGGGGAATAAGGTGAAGACGCGGTCTTCTAAGTTGAATCTCAGCCTCCCTAACCAGACGTACAGTTGTCACAGCAACTGGAACTGGTCCAACAAATCCTGTGTCTTCATCAAGTGACTGGTTCTATCCCTTCCCTCCTTTACTTTGAGTTTGTCTTCGTGAAGTCTTTGCTTATTTGTCTTATCTGTTTGACTTCATCGCTTGACTACTATCGTTGATTGGCTTCATACTATCTTCCATCCTGATCCTTACTACCTTGCTGCTATTAGTCTGTGTACGTTCACATTATTGCATATTTGACTATGGCTTGCTTGTTGTAGTTTATCTTCCGCTGCATATCAATTAGGTAATTTCTATTGTTTGTCTTCGAAACTTCCACGTTTTGAAGACTTTGATAAAAATCGCCTATTCACCCCCCTCTAGTCGATAACTAGCACTTTCAATTGGTATCAGAGCAAGGTAATCCCTTGTTCTGCGTGATTCGGTTTAACCACCTGGAGTTTAGCTATGTCGACTGCAGGGATAATCAAAGTCTCCGCTGCTTGTCCCGTGTTCGATGGAACTGAATATCCCTATTGGAAGAATAAGATGCGCATGCATCTTGAAGCCATTGATGTCGACCTCTGGTATGTCGCCAAGAATGGCGTTCCCAAAATTGGTGAAGGTGTCTGTCGGTGTCAAAACCGGCGGATCTCGGGTAGGGGGTCCTGAACTATGCGTCTAGGCGGATGGTAACAGGAGACAAGGGACACGATGTTTTACCCAGGTTCGGGCCCTCTTGATGGAGGTAAAACCCTACATCCTGCTTGATTGATATTGATGATGTGGGTATTACAAGAGTGGATCTACCACGAGATTAAGGAGGCTAAACCCTAGAAGCTAGCCTATGGTATGATTGTTGTTCTGTCCTACGGACTAAAACCATCCGGTTTATATAGACACCGGAGAGGGCTAGGGTTACACAGAGTCAATTACAATGGTAGGAGATCTACATATCCGTATCGCCAAGCTTGCCTTCCACGCCAAGGAAAGTCCCATCCGGACACGGGACGAAGTCTTCAATCTTGTATCTTCATAGTCTTGGAGTCCGGCCGATGATGATAGTTCGGCTATCCGGACACCCCCTAGTCCAGGACTCCCTCAGTAGCCCCTGAACCAGGCTTCAATGACGACGAGTCCGGCGCGCATATTGTCTTCGGCATTGCAAGGCGGGTTCCTCCTCTGAATAATTTATAGAAGATTGTGAACACCAGGATAGTGTCCGGCTCTACAAAATAAATTCCACATTCCACCGTAGAGAGAATAATATTAACACAAGTTCAATCTGCTGACGTATTTCGTGGCGTGACGTCACACCACAACCAAGCCTTTACTTGAATCGTTTTTATTATTCCACCTCAGCGCGTTTAGCGAAGCGGTTTCCTTGGCACGTCTTGTCGAAGCAGAGATCGTGGTACCCTTATCCCGGGATTCTCATCAATAGAGACGTGGGTAACCCAACCGCGCCCGTTGCCACGCCCCCTCCATCGAAGGCGAGTTCCAAACGGTCACGAGGACGGCTCTTGGTATTCTCCCTCTTTATAAGGAGACCAAGGCCCGTTCCTTTTCTTCAATCCTCAATCAAATCCGCCCCTCGCCCCGAGTTCCAACACCCAGGGCTCCAGATTCGGGCACTTCGGATCTTCGACAATGTCCGTCTCTAACCTACAGGGCCGGTGGATGCCCTCCTCTGTCACGGAAGAGGACGTGCTAAAGCTGAGAGACGCCAGGTACCTAACCTACGAGATTTCGCATAGGTTGCCTGCCCAAGGGCAAGTCATTCCCACTCCTGAGCCTGGCGAGAGTGTCGTGTTCATGTCCCACCTCCGTCGGGGTTTAGGCTTCCCGATGGATCCCTTCGTGAGGGGGCTCCTGTTTTACTATGGGCTGGAATTCCATGACTTGGCTCCGGAGTCTATCCTCCACATCTCATCATTTATTGTCGTCTGCGAGGCCTTCCTCCGCACTACCCCTCACTTTGGTTTGTGGCTCAAAACCTTCAATGTGGAGCCTAAGATGATTGAGGGGCGTCAGACAGAGTGCGGCGGGGTGGTTATAAGCAAGAGGGCCGATGCTCCATGGCCCGAGGGCTCTTTTCAGGAGGAGCTCGGTTTGTGGGAACAGGAGTGGTTCTATATCAGCGCTCTCAGGGGCAGCAGGCAGAGGCCGCCGCCCGCCTTTCACCAGGGCCCTCCACAACGGCTGACATCGTGGGTCAACAAAGGGTTTGACTGGGGGTCGTCCAAGGACGTACCCCTATTGCAGGGCCGGATTCGAGACCTCCAAGAGAGGGAGATCAATCTGGTCGTAGTGACGCAGGTTATGCTGATTCGGCATCTTCTGCCCTGCAAACGTCGCCCCCTCCGCCTGTGGGAATTCAATCCGGAGGGACCACGAGCTCTCCAACACTTCATGGGTACAAAACCTGTGGAGATGTACAAACTGTTCTTCAGATCACAAGAAGTGTGTCCGGACTTGACCGAGGACGCTGGCCTAAGCTGCAATCGCCCGGATACTCAAGTAAGTAGCCCTGTGACCGGTCATATCATCCATTTATTTATCATGGATTTGCCTTTTAACCGGCTATCCTTTGAACAGGAGTGGATAGCACAAGCAAAACTGATACGGTGTCCGGCCCCCCTCCCTGAGACCACGCCGGATCCCGTGTTAATCAAAATGTTGGAGGTAGCGCCTTCGCAGGAGGGAGAAGGGGAGAACAGGGAAACTACCACCTCTATTAAGGAGGCTCTCACTAAGGGGGGAATCAAGAGTCCCTCCCTCCAGGAGGAGAAGAGGACCGCTTCCGAAAACCCGGAGGCCAAAGCCTCGAAGCAGGGAAAGAAATCTGCTCCGGAAGGTCCTGTGCTGGGAGGAGTCCCGGCCTCACAGTCTCCCCAAAGGAATCAGCCCTCCAGCGAGCCGTAAGTAGAAAAAAGGGAAGTTTTATAATAAGGGACATCCCTATGTTATTTCTAAGGATAACCGAAGTTTTTACCTTGTAGTTCAGATCTCAGCCCTTCTCAGCAGAGCTCATCCTCAGGGGACCTTCTTCCGGAGATGATGGAGAGTGAAACGCCTCCATTTGCCGCTCCGTCGGGCGGGGCGGACGACCCTGAGGTGTCATCACGAAGGGTCTCCCCGAGTTCGGCGGGGCCTGGGAGTTCGGCACCCACTGGAGTACGGCCGGTGGAGCTGCAGGGTTTGCTCGAGAGGGCGTCTCTCTCAGAAGATCACCACGCATTAATGAGTGCGGTGATTGAAAGGATCTCATCCGCCGAGAGAGGGTTGCATGAGGCTGTTGGAAGTTTACTGACGGGGTTTGAGGTACGCAAAAAATGACATACCTTTTGACAGTTTTGCACGTAGAGTGCGCCCTGTATAGATAGTAGCCCCTGAGACTCGGTATGTTGTCGAAAGCGACAGCGTGCCGAGGATCACAATCTCAGTTACGAAATGTCGCCTTTCCTATGCAGGTGGCGGAGCGTTCGGTGGCCAGACGGACAGATGGAGTTGCCGAACTGAAGCGGCAACTCAACGTTGCGGATGCAGACATCGCACTGGTCAATAAACGACTTGACGAGTCGCAAGGTAGGTGGTGTTTCCGCGGTCACCTAGTAAGGGAGCTGACGCCCACTCCTTACAACATATATGCTTGATGCAGATGGTGCCGCTGCTGTGGAAGACCTTCGGGCGGAGCTTGCTCGAGCCAAAGATCAAGCCAGAAAAAGTGATGCGGCTGCCTTGAAGGCAGCGGAGGAGCTAAAAGCCGAAAAGGCTGCTCACTGCCGAAGCAGGGAGGAAATGGTCGTAATGGCCGTGAAATTAAAAGATGCTACCGACCGCTATGAGGTTCTTGAAAGAGAGCGCCAAGCGGAGCAGGATGGTCTGAAGAAGGCCACCGCGAAGCCAAGGATGCTCGTTCTGCAATGCAGGCTATAAAGGAGGAACTGCGTCAAGCCGGAGACATTACGGCTGGAAAGCCCTTTCTGTTGCGGAGGAAGTTCACGGATCCGAAGTATGCTCAGTTGGGCCAGTTGTGGAGTGCGGAGGATCCTTATCTGGATTTGGCGGCAAGTGCGGCGGACGCGGTTGTGCATTTCCGAAGTCAGAAGGATCATGAAATGGAAGAGCTTTTTTGGTCTCAATTCCATAGTCCGGAGCGTCCACTTCCGTTGACCGATTGGTTGGCTGAGTGGGCTGAGCTGAATAGATTGTCCAGACTTGCCATGACGGATGTGGTGGCTCATCTATCGCCGGAAAGGCCCAAGCCGAAGAGTTATTTTGGCTTATTGCAGCAATTCCTTTGGGCGGTGCCGCATATCAAGGCGATGAAGCGGTCGGCATGCATAGAGGGTGCATGGATGGCTCTTGCCCGTGTTAAGACATACTGGGCGGAGATGAATGCCATCGATGTTGCGTCCCGGGGTTCGGACGAGAGCCGATTACCCACCGAGCACTATTTTGAGGAAGTCCTGCAGGGCGCTCGTTTAATAGAGTCGCAGTGCTCGAAAAATGTCATGTTCAAATGACATGTCTGATTTGAGAGATCATATTTATAATGTAACGACTTTTTATACTTGTGCATTCAAGTATTGAAATATCTCCTGTGCGGCCGTTAATGTATATGTATTTATAACCTGAAAGATGGCAGTCTTTGGCTTCAGCCCCCTGCACATGGTGCGGGGGTGTTTGCAAAAAAAGGCACATTTTCACACTTAATCCAACGTCTTGGTCCTTTGAAGGAGTTGATAGCATAGCAAACTAGGCAACCAGACTATAATGCTTTATCACTTTCACTTAGCCATAGGAGCTCGATGGTGGGGCTACGATATAGCCCCTAGAGGCACCGCGCTCTCCGAACTCGGGGCGCATGTGTACCGGGAAACGGTCCTTCGTCAAAGCGGAGGAATTCTAAACATTCCAATAGTCGATCGAGTGGTTGACCAGTCTCTCGCTATATCATGACAGTCAGTTTTCGGCTTTCTCTACTAAGGTGCTCGCCCGGCCGAACCGGGGCACAAGCACAGTAGTTCTCCTGGTGCCGCATTAGCCGATGGAGCGGAACGTAAGGCAGCAAAACACAGGAGCCGGTCAAACCCAACATTTAACCAAAGACATGATTCGGAGCTGATGCATATAAGGCCTAACTCGAGACGCCGAACACTCCCTAAGGTATTCGGACTTTATGATAACGGGCAGAACAATGCCCTCAGCCCCTAGTGTCCAGGTATAGGCGAGAATTTCTGACGCGGCCGATGCCAAAACGCCAGCCTCCTCCTCGGTTATGGTAGGAAACCGGGGGATGAGTATCAACAAGAGACAGTAAGAAAGGTTTACGCAGGGTCTTAATCTGAAAAGAATCCTTGCAACGGGTCCCTACTGCACGTCTGCGCCTGTGTCTCCGTTGTGCTGTATCCTGGATGGGTGTAGCACGTGGTTCATCTGTAAAAGAGAAGAACTTAGTTTGGAAAAAATATCGTGCAAAAAATGTATTTAAAACAGAGTATGATTTGGAAGATGAATAAAATTGAGCATTATTGGCTCTCATTGTTTATACATGCAGCCCCTTGTAAGGAGGTATGCGGCTGGGAAGCCCCTTGTTTATTTATGCCGGACTCGCCTAACCGTGTCCGAGGTCTAAATGACCTGTTTTTAGGGGCTTTGATCAGCAAGGTTGGATTAGTGTGTGGCTGTCAAGGCAGTCTCAAGTTTTCCGAGGTCGAGGAACACTCGGAGTTTCCCTTTAATGAGATTATGCCACGTGGACCGGGCATTTTGAGTGTAAGAGACACGTAATGTGGTATTGCGTTAAAGCGGGCGAAAGCTTCACGTCCCAGTAATGCTTGATGGCCACTTTTGAATGGGGCAATATGGAAGATTAGCTTTTCGCGACGGAAGTTGTCGGGTGAACCGAACATAACTTTTAGTAGTACAGAGCCTGTACACTTGGCATAAAGGCCTGGCGTCACTCCTTTGAAGGAAGTGTTGCTATGGCGAATTTTGGTAGGGTCTATCCCCATTCTGTGGATGGTGTCCTGGTATAGCAGGTTTATATCGCTTCCGCCATCCATTAGGACTTGTGTGAATTGTAGTCCGTCTATTATGGGATCTACTATCAAAACAGTCCCTCCTGCGTTTCGAATACTTCTGGAGTAATCCTGATGGTCGAAAGTAATTGGGTTTGACATCCAATTTCAGGGCTCCGCTTGGGTGGATCGTGCGGCGCGTGTTTTAGTAGTTGCTGCACTATTTATCACATGAAGTGAGTTCACTGTTTTGACTTCTAGTGGGAAAGTCTTCTGTTTTCCGGCCTGCTGCTTGTGGGATTCGTCATCGTCTTTGCTTGGTGTGTCGAGCCCCTTGTGTTCGGTGTTAAGTCGGCCGGACTGCTTGAAGACCCAACAATCTCTGTGGGTATGGTTTGCAGGCTTCTCGGGGGTACTATGGATTTGACATATCTTATCCAAGATTTTGTTTAGGTTGGATAGCTCGTCACTGTTGTCCTTAAGGGGCAGTGTTTTGTTATTCGACCGAGAGCTTTTGAATCCGGCGTTGACCGCCGTGCTATTTGGGCCGATTTCCTTATTCCGGCGCTGATCTTTTCTGCGTCGTGATTTCCCATTTCCATCCCTGACCTCGGATGTACTCGGGTCGCTGGTGCTGCATCTTGCTAGCCAGCTATCTTCCCCCGCGCAAAAGCGGGTCATGAGGCTTGTTAGCGCGGCCATTGTTCTTGGTTTTTCTTGGCCGAGGTGTCTGGCGAGCCATTCGTCTCGGACGTTATGTTTAAAGGCTGCTAAGGCTTCGGCGTCCGGACAGTCGACTATTTGGTTCTTTTTGGTGAGGAACCTGTTCAAGAATTTGCGTGCTGACTCCCCGGGTTGTTGAGTTATGTGGCTTAAATCGTCTGCATCCGGAGGGCGGACGTAAGTTCCCTAAAAATTTGCTCGAAACGCATCCTCAAGCTCTTCCCAACTTCCGATGGTATTTTCTGGGAGGCTTTTGAGCCAATGCCGAGCTGGCCCTTTGAGCTTGAGGGGTAGGTATTTTATGGTGTCGAGATCATCTCCTCTAGCCATATGTATGTGTAGGATATAATCCTCAATCCAGACTCCGGGGTCTGTTGTTCCGTCATATGCCTCTATGTTTACGGGCTTGAATCCCGCTGGAAATTCATGATCCAGTACCTCGTCGGTGAAACATAGTGGGTGTGCGGCGCCCCTGTATTTAGGTGTGCCGTTATCTTCGAACACTCGGCGGGTTGTGTTGCTTTCTGGAGCTTTCTTTTTTGGCCCATAGATGGACCTGACCGGGCCATCCTTTTTGCGCGGATCCTTATTTGGATCGTGTGCCGGATTATGTGTGGCGCTGCTTGCCGCTCTTAGACTGTTATCTGGTCGTCTATCCGGCCAGGCGGCCTCTTTCTTTTTTGACTATGGGGGCTCTACGGCCTCGTCGTCAAATTCGGGCAACAGCTTGCGCTTCGGGTAGCTCTTTGCTTGGTGACTATCGCCGTATTTATCTGCGGTCTTGAGTACTTTGCTCCATCTCATTCTGAGTATGTCTTCCGCCGTTTTGAGCTTCCTCTTTTGCTTCGTCAAACTCCTTGCAGTGGCGACGAGCCTTCTGTGAAGGTTCTTATGCTCAGGTGATGTGTCCGGCATGAGATCGTCTGGACTATTGTTTTCGCCGGGAATGGGTTGCTCGTCCACTGGTTCGCCCTGCTCTACGGCTGGGTCAGTATGGGTGCCGTTGTTATCGAGGCGGGACTTCGGGCGGCGCTTGCGTCGCCGTTTTTGTTGTTTTTCGGGGGAATTATCCTTCGTCGCGTCCCGTTGTTCCTCGTTATCGCTTCCATTTGGTGTATCCACCATGTATACATCGTGAGTTGAGGTGGCTTTCCAGTGCCCAGTAGGCGCTGGTTCTTGGTCGTCTCCAGCATCGTCGTCCATACCGTCGATGTCTTTGGAGTCGAAGTCTAGCATGTCGGTTAAATCGTCGACAGTGGCTACTAAGTGGGTGGTGGGTGGGCCTTGAATTTCTTCGTCGTCCGCATCCCAACCGTCCTGACCGTAGTCCGGCCAGGGCTCTCCTGATAACGGGAGATACTTTAGCGAACTCAGGATGTCGCCAAAAGGTGAGTGTTGAAAGATGTCCGCAGTGGTGAACTCCATGATCGGCGCCCCATCGGATTCGATTGAAGGGGGCGTGGGAGGTTCAGAGTCCGACAAGGAGTCTGGCACCTCGGAGTCACGAGCTTCACAAGGGACAAGGACAGTATTCGGCTCTATCACCGTAGAGGTTGCAGCCCCCGAGGCGATGTCTAACCACCCGTCCTCGATCTGCATAGCCGGCTCTGAATCGAGGGTCGGAGCGGACTCGTGTGCGGTCTCCAGGGCACTGTCCGGCAGCAGAGCTAAATCATGCCCATCGTGACAGTGTGACGCGCTCGGCTGTGGTTCGAATCCATTGAAGATCAAGTCTCCGCGGATGTCAGCCGTGAAGTTCAGACTTCCAAATCTGACCTGACGGCCAGGGGCGTAGCTTTTGATCTGCTCCAGATGGCCAAACGAATTGGCCCGCAGTGCAAAGCCGCCGAATACAAAGATCTGTCCGGGGAGAAAAGTCTCACCCTGGACCGCGTCGTTGTTGATGATCGAAGGAGCCATCGAGCCTATCGGTGATGACACAGAGGAACTCTCAATGAAAGCACCAATGTCGGTGTCAAAACCGGCGGATCTCGGGTAGGGGGTCCCGAACTATGCCTCTAGGCGGATGGTAACAGGAGACAAGGGACACGATGTTTTACCCAGGTTCGGGCCCTCTTGATGGAGGTAAAACCCTATGTCCTGCTTGATTGATATTGATGATGTGGGTATTACAAGAGTGGATCTACCACGAGATCAAGGAGGCTAAACCCTAGAAGCTAGCCTATGGTATGATTGTTGTTCTGTCCTACAGACTAAAACCATCCGGTTTATATAGACACCGGAGAGAGCTAGGGTTACACAGAGTCGGTTACAATGGTAGGAGATCTACATATCCGTATCGCCAAGCTTGCCTTCCACGCCAAGGAAAGTCCCATCCGAACACGGGACGAAGTCTTCAATCTTGTATCTTCATAGTCTTGGAGTCCGGCCGATGATGATAGTTCGGCTATCCGGACACCCCCTAGTCCAGGACTCCCTTAGTGTCACCCCTACTGATGTCAAGAAGTTCATTCAACTGGACTCCACTGCAAAGAACATCATCTCTGGTCATCTAACCAAAGGACAGTATGGCCGTGTGAGTGCTCTGGAAACGTCGAAGCTAGTCTGGGACTGGCTATCCAAGGTCAACGAAGGCGTCTCAACCCAGAGAGATCAAAGGATCAGTGTTCTTCGCAACCTCTTCAACCGCTTCAAGAGAAACGACAATGAAAATGTCCAGCTCACATTTGATCGCCTCACTGACATCAAAAATGAGCTTCAAGCTCTTGGGGCAACTGAGATTACCAAGCATGAAATCGTCAAGACACTACTGAGATCACTTGACAGCTCCTTTGACACCCTTGCCCTCATGACAAGAACGTCCTGACTTGAAGACACTTGATCCGTCTGATATACTTGAGAGGCTCAACACACATGAGTTCCAGCTTTCTGAGAAAAGAGATATCTATGGTCCCAATTATGGCCGAACTCGCACCTTGAAGGCAAAAGTTGTTTCCTCATCTGAAGAAGAATCTGACTGCAGTTCTGATGATCCTGAAGACATTGGAAAGGAACTTGCTATGCTTGTGAAGAAGTTCCAGAAACTCACTAAGAAGAAAGGCTTCAGAAAGTCTTCACGATCCAGCTCAAGGAATGATGAAGCTTCCACCCATGACCACAAGAAGAGAACTTGCCACAAGTGCAAGAAACCTGGTCATTACATATCTGAGTGTCCTCAGTGGGACAATGAGAAGAAGAAGAAGAAGAGCAAGGAATATGATTTTGATGACAACAAGAAGAAATCTTCAAAGTCTTCTTCTAAGTCTTCTTCCAAGTCTTCATCACACAAGAAGAGCTCATCTGGCTAGGCTTGTGCCTTTGTTGGCAAGGAAATGGATTCAGAGGAGGAGTCCGCTTCTGAGGAGGCGGAGGTGGAGTCTGGAGAGGAGTCCGACCCTGGCGTTGCAAGTCTGGCTCTAGCCACAGCCTGTGTTGCCAAGTCCATCTTCAACACTGAAGACAATGACTTCCACACCAACGCTGAAGCTGATGACATGGATGATCCTGCTCCCACCTACTGCTTCATGGCACGTGGTGCCAAGGTAAAATCACGCGATGCTTACTTTCAAACATCAAGTGAAGATGACTCTGATTGTGAATCCAAACCCAGCTACAAAACACTTGCTAAAATTGCTACTGAACAACAAAGGGCTATGGAACATACTCAAAAACTGTTAGACAAAAGCGATGACCTGTTGGACACGGAAATGACACGTTCACAGTCCTTAGTAGAAGACATAAAAAATCTTCATGCTAAGTACCAAGAACTTGAAAGTCTTCATGAGACGCTCTCAAACACATATGAAAGGCTCTCCTATGATTATCTTCAAAGGAAGCAAGAGCTTGAGAAATTGAAAGCGACTCATGAAGATCTTCAAAAAGAGAATGAGTCATTTCGCGCTGAACAGATCAGTTCCGCTCAGGATGGATTTGAACCACCATGTCTAAAATGCATTGAGCGTGATAACGCTACCTCTATTGTTGAATGTTCCAATACCGCTGCTGTTGCATTGTCTTCAACTACTGATGTGGAAACTAACCCCTCTACGGAGGATACCACTGCTATTGCTGATGAAAATGCTAGGTTGAAGACATTGCTTGAAACTGGGATGTACAAAAGTATGAAAGGACATCAGACACTTTGTGATGTCCTCAAAAAGTAGATTCTGAACCGAAACCCTAGGAAAGAGGGTGTTGGGTTCGAGAGGAAAATGAATGCTGATGGTTCCTACTGGAAGCCTGAGCAGTATCCCAAAACCACATGGGTTGCTGCAAAGGAACCTTCAGTGGATCCATACACTTTATCTGGCTTTACCTGTGCTAATCCTATTATCATTGATGAATCCTTTGATGCAAACTATAAACTGTTCAAAAATCAGAATGGTGAAGTGTTTGCCAGGTATATTGGTACTAACTGCAGGAATGGACCACCTATGAAGAAGATCCGGGTTCCCAAAAGCTGTCTTGAGAATCTTCCAGTGAATGTCATCATGACACCACCAGGGAAGAAGACAAACCCCTGACTAAAGGCATCATATGGTCCAACGGCTTCATACGAATATAGGACTCACTTGAGTCACCCTAACGCCAATGTTTTGCAGGGAAGTCGTGCTCAAACTTATGAATATGAATGTGTGTCCTCAAACCGCCATGTTCATAGGACTAAGAACTTTTCTGCTTATTCATATGAGTATCATTCATCTCCTGCAAGGCTATTTGCTAGGGCTTCAAAGCCGAAATTCTCAGATGCTGCACTTAGACCCATTGCTTCTAAGCCACCCCTGAAGATGTGGGTGGTGAAGAAGAATTAACTCTCTTTTGCAGAATATGGTCTCCATCCAGCAATCAAAGGCGTCCGATATTATTGCTGGGGACCTAACACACAAAGGGACGCATGATAAAATGACTTACTATGTATTCCACATATGAATCGCTTACCTGTCATACTGTGTGTTCTAATCTTGATCTAAGCTGTGATAATCCTAGTGTGCGTCAAATGCTTATGCTTCACAACATACCTTGTGAAGCCTATCCTCCTAACTGCACTGTAGGGCATGTCACCAAAAGCTTCAGAATGGATTATGGACAG
This sequence comes from Triticum aestivum, assembly GCF_018294505.1. Classification (NCBI taxonomy): domain Eukaryota; kingdom Viridiplantae; phylum Streptophyta; class Magnoliopsida; order Poales; family Poaceae; genus Triticum; species Triticum aestivum. The sequence continues at coordinate 42,713,097 of NC_057813.1, forward strand.
TGGATGCACAAATCATATGACTGGTGATCGAAGTCTTCTCATGGACTCAAATTTACGTTCATCCGACAAGAGTCACATCACATTTGCTGACACTGGTAAAAGCAAGGTATTGGGTCTAGATTTCTCAGCAGGTCCACAGCTTGCCGTATGTCTTCTCACAAAAGCTTCAGAATGCTGGCTCTGGCATCGAAGGCTGGGGCATGCTGGCATGAGGAACTTACACACACTCATCAAGAAGAAGCATGTCATTGGCATCGAAGGTGTCAAGTTCAAGAAAGATCATTTGTGTGGTGCCTGTGAAGCTGGGAAGATGACTAGGGCGAAGCACCCCTCGAAGACAATCATGACAACATCTCAACCCTTCGAGTTGTTACACATGGACTTATTTGGACCTACTCACTGCTCCACCCTCACAACAACAGCGTGTCTCTATGGCTTCGTCATTGTTGATGACTACTCAAAATACACATGGGTGCACATAATTCTCTACAAGACTGAAGTACAAGATGTCTTCAGACGATTCGCCAATCGAGCAATGAACAATTATGGCGTCAAGATCAAGCATATCAGAAGTGATAACGGCACTGAATTCAAGAACACCGGGCTTGATCTCTATCTGGATACAATGGGAATCACTCATGAGTTTTCTGCTCCATACACACCTCAGCAAAATGGCATTGTAGAGCACAAGAACAGAACTCTCATTGAGATGGCTCGAACAATGCTCGATGAGTACAAGACACCAAGAAAGTTCTGGCCTGAAGCTATTGATACAGCATGTCACATCATCAACCGTGTCTACATCCACAAGCTTCTGGGCAAAACATCCTATGAGCTCCTTACTGGCAAGAAGCCAAATGTAAGCTACTTCAGAGTATTCGGAGCTAGATGCTGGATCAAGGATCCCCATCACAAGTAGAAATTTGCACCTAAGGCTCACAAAGGCTTCATGCTTGGCTATGGAAAGGACTCGCACTCCTACAGAGTCTTCAACCTCTATCTCTACAAGATCGTCGAAACTGTGGATGTGAGATTTGATGAAACCAATGGTTCTCAAAGAGAACTCCTGCCAAGTACACTTGATGAAGCTCCTCCAAGCGAATCTATCAAGCTGATGGGAACTGGTGAAATCATGCCCTCTGAAGCACAGCCTGAAGAGGAACTTATCATTTCGGCACCTAACCAACCTGAAGACAATGCTCAGACCGAAGATAATCCTCCCAATGATGACAATGATCAGCAAGAGCAAAGTCTTCGTCCTGTTCATCCTCGTGTTGCAAATGAAGTACAAATTGAGAAGATAATTGACAGCATCAATGCACCTGGTCCACTGACTCGCTCAAGAGCAACACAGTTAGCAAACTTCTGTGGGAACTTTTCATTTGTGTCAATATCAGAACCCAAGAAAGTTGCTGAAGCCTTTATGGAACCTGAATGGATTCAAGCTATGCAAGAAGAACTTCAATAGTTCAAGCTGAACAATGTTTGGGAACTTGTCAAGCGACCTGACCCTCGCAAGCATAACATTATTGGAACAAAATGGATATATCGAAACAAGCAAGATGATCATGGTCAAGTCGTCAGAAACAAAGCACGTCTTGTGGCTCAAGGATATACTCAAGTAGAAGGAATCGACTTCGATGAAACATTTGCTCCTGTGGCTAGGCTTGAAGCTATTCGTATACTGCTAGCCTACGCTAATCATCACAACATTTTGCTATATCAAATGGATGTGAAGAGTGCATTTCTCAATGGCAAGATTGAAGAAGAAGTATATGTCGCTCAACCACCTGGCTTTGAAGATCCAAAACATCCTGATATGGTGTACAAGCTAAACAAAGCACTGTATGGCCTCAAACAAGCTCCTCGCGCATGGTATGATACGATCAAAGACTTCCTGAAGAGCAAAGGCTTCAAACCTGGATCCCTCGATCCCACACTCTTCACGAAGACATACGATGGTGAACTGTTTGTGTGCCAAATATATGTGGATGACATAATCTTCGGTTGCACCAACCAGAAGTATACTGATGAGTTTGGATACATGATGCAAGAGCAATATCAGATGTCCATGATGGGTGAGCTGAAGTTCTTCCTTGGTCTTCAAATTCGTCAGCAAAGAAATGACATCATCATATCTCAAGAAAAATATCTCAAAGACTGTCTGAAGAAGTTCGGAATGCAAGATTGCAAAGGGTACACGACGCCAATGCCAGCCAAACACCATCTTGGTCCCGACGATAATGGTAAAGAGTTCGATCAAAAGGTATACCGCTCCATGATTGGTTCTTTACTTTACCTATGTGCATCTAGGCCAGATATTATGCTTAGTGTTTGCATGTGTACTCGATTCCAAGCGGCACCAAAGGAATCGCATCACTTAGCTGTGAAGCGAATTCTTTGATATTTGGCTTACACCCCAACACTCGGATTATGGTATCCCAAGGGCTCAAAATTTGATTTGGTTGGGTTATCGAATGCTGATTATGCTGGTGACAAGGTGGATCGCAAGTCTACATCAGGCACATGTCCCTTTCTGGGTCAATCACTTGTCTGTTGGTCTTCAAAGAAGCAGAACTGTGTATCACTCTCAACTGCTGAATCTGAATACATTGCTGCTGGATCTTGTTGTGCTCAGCTTCTCTGGATGAAGCAAATGTTGGGGAACATAGTAATTTCAAAAAAAAATTCCTACGTACACGCAAGATCATGGTGATGGCATAGCAACGAGAGGGGAGAGTGTCCGTCCACGTACCCTTGTAGACCGTAAGCGGAAGTGTTATGACAACGCGGTTGATGTAGTCGTACGTCTTCACGATCCGACTGATCCAAGCACCGAACGTACGGCACCTCCGAGTTCAGCACACGTTCAGCTCGATGATGATCCCCGGGCTCCGATCCAGCAAAGCTTCGGGGATGCGTTCCGTCAGCACGACGGCGTGGTGACGATGATGATGCTCTACCGGCGCAGGGCTTCGCCTAAACTCCGCGACGATATGACCGAGGTGGAATATGGTGGAGGGGGGCACCGCACACGGCTAAGGAACGATCCGTAGATCAACTTGTGTGTTATGGGGTGCCCCCCTGCCCCCGTATATAAAGGAGGGAGGGGGAGGTGCGGCCGGCCTAGGAGGAGGCGCGCCAAGGGGAGTCCTACTCCCACCGGGAGTAGGACTCCCTCCTTCCTTGTTGGAGTAGGAGAAGGGGGAAAGAGGGGGAGAGGAGGAAGGAAAGAGGGGTTGCACCCCTTGTCCAATTCGGACCAGAGGGGGGCTGCGCGCCTCCTTCCTTTCGGCCTCTCTCCTCAATTCCCGTATGGCCCAATAAGGCCCATATACTCCCCGGCGAATTCCCGTAACTCTCCGGTACTCCGAAAAATACCCGAATCACTCGGAACCTTTCCGAACTCCGAATATAGTCGTCCAATATATTGATCTTTACGTCTCGACCATTTCGAGACTCCTCGTCATGTCCCCGATCTCATCCGGGACTCCGAACTCCTTCGGTACATCAAAACTCATAAACTCATAATATAACTATCATCGTAACGTTAAGCGTGCGGACGCTACGGGTTCGAGAACTATGTAGACATGCCTAGAACTATTCTCGGTCAATAACCAATAGCGGAACCTGGATGCCCATATTGGTTCCTACATATTCTATGTAGATCTTTATCGGTCAAACCGCATAACAACATACGTTGTTCCCTTTGTCATCGGTATGTTACTTGCCCGAGATTTGATCGTCGGTATCCAATACCTAGTTCAATCTCGTTACCGGCAAGTCTCTTTACTCGTTCTGTAATGCATCATTCCATAACCAACTCATTTGGTCACATTGCTTGCAAGGCTTATAAAGATGTGCATTACCGAGAGGGCCCAGAGATACCTCTCCGACAATCGGAGTGACAAAACCTAATCTCGAAATACGCCAACTCAACATATACCTTCGGAGACACCTGTAGTACTCCTTTATAATCACCCAGTTACGTTGTGACGTTTGGTAGTACCCAAAGCGTTCCTCCGGTAAACGGGAGTTGCATAATTCTCATAGTTACAGGAACATGTATAAGTCATGAAGAAAGCAATAGCAACATACTAAACGATCAAGTGCTAAGCTAACGGAATGGGTCATGTCAATCACATCATTCTCCTAATGATGTGATCCCATTAATCAAATGACAACTGTTTTGTCCATGGCTAGGAAACATAACCATCTTTGATAAACGAGCTAGTCAAGTAGAGGCATACTAGTGACACTATGTTTGTCTATGTATTCACACATGTATTATGTTTCCGGTTAATACAATTCTAGCATGATTAATAAATATTTATCATGAAATAAGGAAATAAATAATAACTTTATTATTGCCTCTAGGGCATATTTCCTTCAGTCTCCCACTTGCACTAGAGTCAATAATCTAGTTCACATCGCTATGTGATTTAACACCAATATTCACATCTGCATGTGATTAATACCCATAGTTCACATCATCATGTGATCAACACCCGAAGGGTTTACTAGAGTCAATAATCTAGTTCACATCGCTATGTGATTAACACCCAAAAGAGTACTAAGGTATGATCATGTTTTGCTCATGAGAGAAGCTTAGTCAACGGGTCTGTCATATTCAGAGCCATATGTATTTCGCAAATATTCTATGTCCACAATGCTTTGCACGGAGCTACTCTAGCTAATTGCTCCCACTTTCAATATGTATCCAGATTGAGACTTAGAGTCATCTGGATTGGTGTAAAAGCTTGCATCGTTGTAACTTTTACGACGGGCTCTTTTATCACCTCCATAATCGAGAAACGTCTCCTTAGTCCTCACTGAGGATATTCTTGACCCATGTCCAGTGATCTACTTATTAGATCAAAATTGTATTCCTTTGCCAAACACAGAGCAAGGTATACAATACGTCTGGTTCACAGCATAGCATACTTTATAGAACCTATGACTGAGGCATAGGGAATGACTTTTCATTCTCTTTCTATTTTCTGCAATGGTCGGGTCTTGAGTCTTACTCAACTTCACACCTTGTAACACAGGCAAGAACTCCTTCTTTGACTGTTCCATTTCAAAAATTTATCAAGGTATGTACTCATTGAAAAATCTTATCAAGCGTCTTGATCTATCTATATAGATCTTGATGCTCAATGTGTAAGCAGCTTCAACGAGGTCTTGCTTTGAAAAACTCTTATTCAAGTATCCTTTCATGCTATCCAGAATTTCCATATCATTTCCAATTAACAATATGTCATCCACATATAATATTAGAAATGCTATAGAGCTCCCACTCACTTTCTTGTAAATACAGGCTTCTTCAAAAGTCTGTATAAAACCATATGCTTTGATCAACTCATCAAAGCATATATTCCAACTCCGAGATGCTTGCACCAGTCCATTGATGGATTGCTGGAGTTTGCACACTTTGTTAGCATCTTTAGGATTGACAAAAACTTTCTGGTTGCATCATATACAACTCTTCTTTAATAAATCCATTAAGGAATGCAGTTTTGACATCCATTTGCCAGATTTCATAAAATGTGGCAATTGCTAACATGATTCAGACAGACTTAAGCTTCGATACGAGTGAGAAAATCTCATCGTATTCAACACCTTGAACTTGTTGAAAACATTTCACAACAAGTCGTGCTTAGTAGATAGTAACACTACTATCAATGTCCGTCTTCCTCTTGAAGATCCATTTATTTAACATGGCTTGCTGATCATCGAGCAAGTCAATCAAAGTCCATACTTTGTTCTCATGCATGGATCATATCTCAGATTTTATGGCCTCAAGCCATTTCGTGGAATCTGGGCTTATCATCGCCTCCTCATAGTTCGTAGGTTCATCATGGTCTAGTAACATGACTTCCAGAACAGGATTACCGTACCACTCTGGTGCGGATCTTACTCTGGAAGACCTACGAGGTTCTGTAGTAACTTAATTTGAAGTTTCATGATCATCATCATTAACTTCCTCACTAATTGGTGTAGTAGTCACAGGAACAGATTTCTGTGATGAACTACTTTCCAATAAGGGAGCAGGTATAGTTACCTCATCAAGTTCTACTTTCCTCCCACTCACTTCTTTCGAGAGAAACTCCTTCTCTAGAAAGGATCCATTCTTAGCAACGAATGTTTTTCCTTCGGATCTGTGATAGAAGGTGTACCCAACAGTTTCCTTTGGGTATTCTATGAAGACGCACTTCTCCGACTTGGGTTCGAGTTTATCAAGTTGAAAAACCTTTTTCATATAAGCATCGCAACTCCAAACTTTAAGAAACGACAGCTTAGGTTTACTGCTAAACCATAGTTCATACGGTGTCGTCTCAACAGATTTAGATGGTGCCCTATTAAACGTGAATGCAGCTGTCTCTAATGCACAACCCCAAAACGATAGTGGTAAAACCGATAAGAGACATCATAGATCACACCATATCCAATAAAGTGTGGTTACGATGTTCGGACACACCATAACGTTGTGGTGTTCCAGGTGGCGTGAGCTGTGAAACTATTCCACATTGTTTTAACTGAAGACCAAACTCGTAACTCAAATATTCGTCTCTGCGATCAGATCGTAGAAACTTTATTTTCTTGTTACGATGATTTTTCCACTTCACTCTGAAATTTTTGAACCTTTCAATTATTTCATACTTATGTTTCATCAAGTAGATATACCCATATCTGCTCAAATCATTTTGTGAAGGTCAGAAAATAATGATACTTGCCATGAGCATCAACACTCATTGGATCGCATACATCGGTATGTATTATTTCCAATAAGTCAGTAGCTTGTTCCATTGTTCCGGAGAACGGAGTTTTTAGTCATCTTGCCCAAAAGGCACGGTTCGCAAGCAGCAAATGATTCATAACCAAGTGATTCCGAAAATCCATCTTTATGGAGTTTCTTCATGCGCTTTACACCGATATGACCCAAACGGCAGTGCCACAAATAAGTTGCACTATCATTATTAACTTTTCATCTTTTGGCATCAATATTATGAATATGTGTATCACTACGATCGAGATCCAACAAACTATGTTCATTGGGTGTATGACCATCGAAGGTCTTATTCATGTAAACAGAACAACAATTATTCCTGACTTTAAATGAATAACCGTATTGCAATAAACATGATCAAATCATATTCATGCTCAACGCAAACACCAAATAACATTTATTTAGGTTCAACACTAATCCCGAAAGTATAGGGAGTGTGCGATGATGATCATATCAATCTTGGAACCACTTCCAACACACATCGTCACATCACCCTCAACTAGTTTCTGTTTATTCTGTAACTCCTGTTTCGAGTTACTAATCTTAGCAACCGAACAAGTATCAAATACTCAGGGGTTACTATAAACACTAGTAAGGTACACATCAATAACATGTATATCAAATATACCCTTGTTCACTTTGCCATCCTTCTTATCCACCAAATATTCAAGGCATTTCCGCTTCTAGTGACCATTTCCTTTGCAGTATAATCACTCAGTTTCAGGATTTGGTCCAGCTTTGGGATTCTTCGCGGGACTGACAACTTGCTTGTCATTCTACTTGAAGTTCCCTTTCTTTCCCTTTGCCCTTTTCTTGAAACTAGTGGTCTTGTCAATCATCAACACTTGATGCTATTTCTTGATTTCTACCTTTGTTGATTTCAACATCACGAAGAGCTCGGAATCGTTTTCGTCATCCCTTGCATACTACAGTTCATCACAAAGTTCTACTAACTTGGTGATGGTGACTAGAGAATTCTGTCAATCACTATCTTATCTGGAAGATTAACTCCCACTTGATTCAAGCGATTGAAGTACTCAGACAATCTGAGCACATGCTCACTAGTTGAGCGATTCTCCCGCATCTTTTAGCAATAGAACTTGCTGGAGACTTCATATCTCTCAACTCGGGTATTTGCTTGAAATATTAACTTCAATTCCTGGAACATCTCATATGGTCCATGACGTTCAAAACATCTTTGAAGTCCCGATTCTAAGCCGTTAAGCATGGTGCACTAAACTATCAAGTAGTCATCATATTGAGTTAGCCAAACGTTCATAACGTCTACATCTGCTCCTGCAATAGGTCTGTCACCTAGCGGTGCATCAAGGACATAATTCTTCTGTGCAGCAATGAGGATAAATCTCAGATCACGGACCAAGTCCGCATCATTGCTACTAACATTTTTCGACATAGTTTTCTCTAGGAACACATATAAAAACATAGGTAAGCAAAAACATAGGGAAGCAACAACGCGAGCTATTGATCTATAACACAATTTGCAAAATACTACCAGGACTAAGTTCATGATAAATTCAAGTTCAATTAATCATATTACTTAAGAACTCCCACTTAGACAGACATCTCTCTAGTCATCTAAGTGATCACGTGATCCAAATCAACTAAACCATGTCCGATCATCACGTGAGATGGAGTAGTTTCAATGGTGAACATCGCTATGTTGATCATATCTACTATATGATTCACGCTCGACCTTTCGGTCTCCGTGTTCTGAGGCCATATCTGTATATGCTAGGCTCGTCAAGTATAACCTGAGTATTCCGCGTGTGCAACTGTTTTGCACCCGTTGTATTTGAACATAGAGCCTATCACACCCGATCATCACGTGGTGTCTCAGCACGAAGAACTTTCGCAACAGTGCATACTCAGGGAGAACACTTCTTGATAATTAGTGAGAGATCATCTTAAAATGCTACCGTCAATCAAAGCAAGATAAGATGCATAAAGGATAAACATCACATGCAATCAATATAAGTGATATGATATGGCCATCATCATCTTGTGCTTGTGATCTCCATCTTCGAAGCACCGTCGTGATCACCATCGTCACCGGCGCGACACCTTGATCTCCATCGTAGCATCGTTGTCGTTACGCCATCTATTGCTTCTACGACTATCGCTACCGCTTAGTGATAAAGTAAAGCAATTACAGGGCGTTTGCATTTCATACAATAAAGCGACAACCATATGGCTCCTGCCAGTTGCCGATAACTTCGGTTACAAAACATGATCATCTCATACAATAAAATATAGCATCATGTCTTGACCATATCACATCACAACATGCCCTGCAAAAACAAGTTAGACGTCCTCTACTTTGTTGTTGCAAATTTTACGTGGCTGCTACGGGCTTAGCAAGAACTGTTCTTACCTACGCATCAAAAACACTACGATAGTTTGTCAAGTTGGTGCTGTTTTAACCTTCGCAAGGACCGGGCGTAGCCACACTCAGTTCAACTAAAGTGAGAGAGACAGACACCCGCCGGTCACCTTTAAGCAACGAGTGCTCGTAGCGGTGAAACCAGTCTCGCGTAAGCGTACGCGTAATGTCGGTCCGGGCCGCTTCATCTCACAATGCCGCTGAACCAAAGTATGACATGCTGGTAAGCAGTATGACTTATATCGCCCACAACTCACTTGTGTTCTACTCGTGCATATAACATCAACGCATAAAACCTAGGCTCTGATACCACTGTTGGGGATCGTAGTAATTTCAAAAAAAAAATCCTACGTACACGCAAGATCATGGTGATGGCATAGCAATGAGAGGGGAGAGTGTCCGTCCACGTACCCTTGTAGATCGTAAGCGGAAGCGTTATGACAACGCGGATGATGTAGTCGTACGTCTTCACGATCCGACCGATCCAAGCACCGAACGTACGACACCTCCGAGTTCAGCACACGTTCAGCTCGATGACGATCCCCGGGCTCCGATCCAGCAAAGCTTCGGGGATGAGTTCCGTCAGCACGACGGCGTGGTGACGATGATGATGCTCTACCGGCGCAGGGCTTCGCTTAAACTCCGCGACGATATGACCGAGGTGGAATATGGTGGAGGGGGGCACCGCACACGGCTAAGGAACGATCCGTAGATCAACTTGTGTGTTATGGGGTGCCCCCCTGCCCCCGTATATAAAGGAGGGAGGGGGAGGTGCGGCCGGCCTAGGAGGAGGCGCGCCAAGGGGAGTCCTACTCCCACCGGGAGTAGGACTCCCTCCTTCCTTGTTGGAGTAGGAGAAGGGGGAAAGAGGGGGAGAGGAGGAAGGAAAGAGGGGTTGCACCCCTTGTCCAATTCGGACCAGAGGGGGGCTGCACGCCTCCTTCCTTTCGGCCTCTCTCCTCAATGCCCGTATGGCCCAATAAGGCCCATATACTCCCCGGCGAATTCCCGTAACTCTCCGGTACTCCGAAAAATACCCGAATCACTCGGAACCTTTCCGAACTCCGAATATAGTCGTCCAAAATATCGATCTTTACGTCTCGACCATTTCGAGACTCCTCATCATGTCCCCGATCTCATCCGGGACTCCGAACTCCTTCGGTACATCAAAACTCATAAACTCATAATATAACTGTCATCGTAACGTTAAGCGTGCGGACCCTACGGGTTCGAGAACTATGTAGACATGACCTAGAACTATTCTCGGTCAATAACCAATAGTGGAACCTGGATGCCCATATTGGTTCCTACATATTCTACGAAGATCTTTATCGGTCAAACCGCATAACAACATACGTTGTTCCCTTTGTCATCGGTATGTTACTTGCCCGAGATTTGATCGTCGGTATCCAATACCTAGTTCAATCTCGTTACCGGCAAGTCTATTTACTCGTTCCGTAATGCGTCATTCCGTAACCAACTCATTTGGTCACATTGCTTGCAAGGCTTATAAAGATGTGCATTACCGAGAGGGCCCAGAGATACCTCTCCGACAATCGGAGTGACAAAACCTAATCTCGAAATACGCCAACTCAACATATACCTTCGAAGACACCTGTAGTACTCCTTTATAATCACCCAGTTACATTATGACGTTTGGTAGTACCCAAAGCGTTCCTCCGGTAAACGGGAGTTGCATAATTCTCATAGTTACAGGAACATGTATAAGTCATGAAGAAAGCAATAGCAACATACTAAACGATCAAGTGCTAAGCTAACGGAATGGGTCATGTCAATCACATCATTCTCCTAATGATGTGATCCCATTAATGAAATGACAACTCTTTTGTCCATGGCTAGGAAACATAACCATCTTTGATAAACGAGCTAGTCAAGTAGAGGCATACTAGTGACACTATGTTTGTCTATGTATTCACACATGTATTATGTTTCTGGTTAATACAATTCTAGCATGAATAATAAACATTTATCATGAAATAAGGAAATAAATAATAACTTTATTATTGCCTCTAGGGCATATTTCCTTCAGCAAACTCTCAAGGACTATGGCATCAATCTGAAACAAGTACCTCTCTTCTGCGACAACGAAAGTGCCATCAAGATAGCCAACAATCCAGTCCAGCACTCGAAGACAAAGCACATTGAAATTCGTCATCACTTTCTCAGAGATCATGTCATGAAGAAAGATATCGACATCATTCATGTCAACACTGAAGAGCAACTGACAGATATCTTCACAAAGCCCTTGGATGAGAAAAGGTTTTGCAAGTTACGGTGTGAGCTAAATATCTTGGAATCCTCAAATGTCCTGTGATCAGGCACACATCCTAACACTTATGCATGTTGATAACTTAGATGTGCAACACACAAAGTAATGTATATCTTCAATCAATGAAGACTTACACTCTGAGTGTGAATACATTAACATGGAATTTGACTTTGGAGCGCCACGATAATTGTGCGCCGTGTCTGGGTCTAATACTTCCTATACGGTGGGTAACGCCACCACCAAAATTTCTCTGTTTGAAGTGTTTCACTCATGGCGTTATTTCTGCAATGACTTCGCATTTGGTTTGTCTTCAGTTTCAATTTATCTTCATGATTTTCTTCACTATGATGATTTGATTGCTTTCTGATATATATATATATATATATATATATATATATATATATATATATATATATATATATATATATATATATATATACACTAGTGTTCTGTCCTCTACAGCATTCACTTATAGCTATGTCTTCAAGTTGAATCTTTTGAACTAAGTGAATGTGATCGGACCCTAACCTCTCTATGCTTTCAATCTCAAACTGTATTTGTCCAAATCATATGCATTCTATTGAAACTGTCGAATGTCTTCTCTGCGTCCTAGTCAGCAGAAGGCACAGAGATAAAACATTAAGTCTGTTTTAAATAACTCATCTTTATTGTTGAAATCCGGAGAAGCCGGAACAACCATCCGACATGCCTGGCGGGCGTGGGAACGTGGGACAACTCTGAGTATGTTGCATGCTTGCCACGTGCCCCTCAGATGTGAACCGCCAGGGGCACCAGCGTAATTGCGTTGTGCTGCACACCTACTTATAAATACTTGTCCCCTGCAGTAAAGAAATCCTTCTTCCACCTCTCCACCTCGTCAAAACCCTAGCGCCACCGCTAGCTCTCGACGACACCGGCGACGAAGCGCTTAGCTGCCGCGACTTCTCCGACACCGTCCTCACGCCGGCCGCGGACATCGTCCTCTCCGCCGTCGCCGTAGGTGTCCTCCGTCGCCAAGTTAGGGCACGGTGGACTGAACTGCTCGGTCTCCTATTCATCTCATCTAGCAGTTCTTCGTGCGGTAATTATAACTCTATTTTTACCACCTTTTTGATCTTCAAGATTTATCCTATTTACCAAAAGTGGTTTCTGCCTACACAATGTTAGATCTATACTGTCTGCATCTCACACCGCCTAGTCTATTCACATAAACTTCATATCCAGTTTGATTCCTCACTTGTACTTATTCACGGATTCGTACAAATCTGGAACCAACTCACAACATATAAGTGAATGTCTTCGCATCATGAGGTCAATGTCTTCAAACTGATTTATCTTCAAAACCTTCTGAGAATGCATATGACCTCTTCCCCTTCCCTCGCATCTCTAATGCTGTCACAGGTACATGTCCGTGGGAGAATCCCTTGGTTCTCATAGTCTGCATTCGTTTGCAGAATACTTACAGCATCACATTAATTCTCCTGAAGCCAGCTCCTGCTTGACCAGCAAGCGTAAGTCTCTGAAGCCTTTGAACATATTGAAGCCATTCAGTTTGAAGTTCATGGCTGCAGAGAAATCAGTAAGGAAGGGTGGCAGACAGCGTCGAGGGGGTACATCAAAAGATCTGCCTGATGACCTAACAGAGCTCTACAAGACAGATCCTGAAGAGAATTATCATCAGTGCAAGACACGAATCCAATGGATTCGACGCTATTGGGCTGAAGAATGGTTCAAGTACAAGTTCGTAACCAAGGAATATGCAGAGAAGAATGCTATCAAGAGTCCTTGGGGTGATATTATCTATCGAGGCCTTCAACCCAAGAACAGAGCTGAAGCTATTGCACAAGGTTTCTATCCCTGCATGGTCCGAGGACCTCAGCCTGAGAATGCCGATCCCTCATCATTACTCTGGTGTCGTGATGATGCTCTCTTCAAGCGCAACTTCCAGCATGCAAAGGCTTCGGCCAAGGAAAACAAGAAGTCATTGGGATTAGACTTCAACCCTGGTCCCTCTGCTCCCCGTGCTGACGGCTCACGTGATGCGGAACCAAATGTCATCGGCCCCTTCTCCAACCTTGATGGCCTCATCTCTTACATCTTGGTACAAGGTGCCAAAGTGGATCATTCTGATAATGATGCTGATTCTGATGAAGCCCCAGCTCCTCCTCTAAGGCCGCAGAAGCCAAAGAAAATTAAGGCTTCAACATCAGCTACACCTCCAAAAGCTTCTCGTGTGAAGCCACTGGCCACTGCACCTCCTGAAGACAGTGTGCAGTCTGAAGATCTTTCACGCATCTCCAAGAAGACGGAGAAGAAAAAGAAAATCATCAAGAGTACTGACTAGACATTGACTTCTGCTGCTATTCTGCGTGAAGAGCACATTGATCTGTCCAGCGATGACGATCTTGCAGATGATGCTCTTGAGCAACTGATCAAGAGCAAGGAAGAAGCAGAGATCTTCAACAACCTGCCTCTCTTCGATGTGGCAATCATCCATAACTTCATTGATGAGTGGTTTGACACACCAAATCTCGGCTTTGAAGCTCTGCAGCTTCCCATTGGCCTCAGCGTCTCCTTTAATGGCGCCATTGCTTCTGAGCTAGCTCTCTCTCAGTGCATCGTTGAGTTGAAAAACAAAATTGATTATGAGAAGGCTCAGTTCAAGAAGCATGTGGCGAAGCTCAGCGTGCAAGATGTTAGAAACTTCAAGGCCATGCTGCATGAGCTCAAAGAAGCCTTTCATCAAGAAGCGCCAAGAAGCCCAAGGCTCTTGCGAGCGTATGAAGAGTCTGGCTGACAAGTGTGTGCTTGCCTACAATGAGGCTGAGAAGCGCAAGTCTCTTGGCCGTCCTGGCATTGACCCCAGGATGGCTGCAAAGAAGAAGAAGCTCTCTACTGCCCAACCTGCACCTTCAAGTCAAGAAGCACCTCGCATTATCTTCCCAAGCAGCATGACTGGCTCGAAGCCAAAGGTCACGACTACCGCTTCAGAACAGAAGAAGACGAGGGTTGCCGAGGCTGAAGCCAGAAAAAGGAAAACCTCAGAAGCCTCTGATGCTGCTCCCTCCAAGAAGAAGCGCAAGACCAAGAAAAGTCGGGCTGCTCCCATAGAGCCCCTTGTTGTTGAACCCATCTCAGTGGTTCGTCCTGCATCTGCAACCCAAGAGCTACGAATGACTGTTCATGAGCCTGCTTCCGCAGAGGCTCCTGAAGCTGAAGAGATTCCAGCAGTTGATCCCATCACTGCTGAAGACATTGGTCACCATGACAATATTGAAGATGATGAAGTTCTTCCTCAAATTGAATACAATGTGGTATCATCGCCTGTTCTCACGAACAGCGAAATCATCAGCATTGGTCGTCCTCTGACGCCAATTGCTCAGGATGCATCATGGGCTGATCGCCCGCAACAACAAGACTCCCCCAGTACTCCCCAACAACAACAAGCCACACCATCTATGCAAGTTGAAGAGGATGAGGACCTGCCTACTCCATCTCCCAAGGCGTCGCCTGTCCTACAAAGGCTACGCAAAGGACCAATGCCTCAAGTCCCTCTTTCGAGCGTTCCAGAAGGAGAAGTGCATCATCAACCTGTTGCACGTTAAGTGTTTCCTGAAGCCACTCCAACTGAGAATGTCTCCGCGTCTAAAGCCCAAGTTGCTGAAGACAATCCGGCTGCATCAGCTGATGAAAGACAAGAAGATGTACGTGTCCCTACTCCCCCAGTTATTGAAGAAGCTGTTCCTGATGTGAACGTGCCAGTGCCCGACCCTCCAGCTCGTCAAGTGGAGGTTGAAAATCCTGAAGCTGCCACTACCAACGCAAGTGAAGCGAATGACGTAGTCATGGCTGAAGCTAATGTGGAGCTTGAACCAACCAGTGTGCCTGGAGCCAATGAGGCAACTGCTCCCGAAGCACCTGTTATGCAGCCTGAAGCCTCAGCTGCTGCCACTGCTCCTGTTCCGCCACCAAGGCCCTATACAATTGAGCAAGCAAATAATCATGGTCAGCTAACCACTGTCCAATGGCCCATTCTGGTACCTCCGCCTACTGCCTCTGGACCTCAATTTGATTATCATGTTGAGCATAGGCCTCAGGTCCAGAAACCAAAGCCAAGACTGCCAAGGTTCCCAGGCACTGCTAATTCTACAGGGTCCTTCAATGCAAATGGCTTCAAAAGCCATAATACCTTCTTTGACAGCGCCAAGAACCCCTACTCAAAGCCAAGGATATCATCAGATCGCTTCTAGAGCTATCAATAGCGAAGCTATTACTCCTGCGTTCTGTATGATCAAGGGCGCATTTTCCCTCATATGCGCATTTTCCAACTCCGAGATGCTTGCACCAGTCCATAGATGGATCGCTGGAGCTTGCATACCTTGTTAGTACCTTTAGGATCGACAAAACCTTCTGGTTGCATCATATACAACTCTTCTTTAAGGAATGTAGTTTTGACATCCATTTGCCAGATTTCATAAAATATGGCAGCTGCTAACATGATTCGGATGGATTTAAGCATCGCTACAGTTGAGAAAATCTCATTGTAGTCAACACCTTGAACTTGTCAAAAACCTTTTGCGACAAGTTGAGCTTTGTAGATAGTAACACTACTATCAGCATCCGTCTTCCTCTTGAAGATCTATTTATTTAATATGGCTTGCCGATCATCGGGCAAGTCCACCAAAGTCCACACTTTGCTCTCATACATGGATCCCATCTTAGATTTCATGGCCTCAAGCCATTTCGTGGAATCCGGGATCATCATCGCTTCCTCATAGTTCATAGGTTCATCATGGTCTAGTAGCATGACTTCCAGAATAGGATTACTATACCACTCTGGTGCGGATCATACTCTGGAAGACCTACGAGGTTTGGTAGTAACTTGATATGAAGTTTCATGATCATCATCATTAGCTTCCTCACTAATTAGTGTAGGAATAACTAGAACTAATTTATGTGATGAACTACTTTCCAATTTAGGAGAAGGTACAATTACCTCGTCAAGTTCTACTTTCCTCCCACTCTCTTCTTTCGAGAGAAACTCCTTCTCTAGAAAGCATCCATTCTTAGCAACGATCTTGCCTTCGGATCTGTGATAGAAGGTGTACCCAATAGTTTCCTTTGGGTATCCTATGAACACGCATTTCTCCGATTTGGGTTCAAGCTTATTAGGTTGAAGCTTTTTCATATAAGCATCGCAGCCCCAAACTTTAAGAAACGACAACTTTGGTTTCTTGCCAAACCACAGTGCATAAGGCGTCGTCTCAACAGATTTTGATGGTGCCCTGTTTAGCGTGAATGCAACTTTCTCTAATGCATAAACGATAGTGGTAAATCAATAAAAGACATCATATATTGCACCATATCTAATAAAGTACGATTACGGCGTTCGGACATACCATTACGCTGTGGTGTTCCAGGTGGCGTGAGCTACGAAACTATTCCACATTGTTTTAAATGAAGGCCAAACTCGTAACTCAAATATTCACCTCTACGATCAGATCGTAGAAACTTTATTTTCTTGTTACGATGATTCTCTACTTCACTCTAAAATTCTTTGAACTTTTCAAATGTTTCAGACTTATGTTTCATTAAGTAGATATACCCATATCTGCTCAAATCATCTGTGAAGGTCAGAAAATAATGATACCCACCACGAGCCTCAACACTCATTGGACCGCATACATCGGTATGTATTATTTTCAATAAGTCAGTAGCTCGTTCCATTGTTTCGGAGAATGGAGTTTTAGTCATCTTGCCCATGAGGCATGGTTCGCAAGCACGAAGTGATTCATAATCAAGTGATTCCAAAAGCCCATCAGCATGGAGTTTCTTCATGCGCTTTACACCAATATGACCTAAACGGCAGTGCCACAAGTATGTTGCATTATCATTATCAACTTTGCATCTTTTTGGCATCAATATTGTGAATATGTGTATCACTACGATCGAGATTCAGTAAACCATCAACATTGGGTGTATGACCATAGAAGGTTTTATTCATGTAAATAGAATAACAATTATTCTCTATCTTAAATGAATAACCGTATTGCAATAAACATGATCTACTCATATTCATGCTTTAATGCAAACACCAAATAACATTTGTTTAGGTTCAACTCTAATCCCGAAAGTATAGGGGGGTGTGCGATGATGATCATATCAATTGGAACCATTTCCAACATACATCATCACTTCACCCTCAACTAGTCTCTATTTATTCTACAACTCCTATTTCGAGTTACTAATCTTAGCAACTGAACAGGTATCAAATACCCAGGGGTTACTACGAGCACTAGTAAGGTACACATCAATAACATGTATATCAAATATACCTTTGTTTACTTTGCCATCCTTCTTATTCAGCAAATATTTGGGGTAGTTCCGCTTCCAGTGACCATTTCCTTTGCAGTAGAAGCACTCAGTTCCAGGCTTAGGTCCAGCTTTGGGCTTCTTCACGGGAGTGGCAACTTGCTTGCCATTCTACTTGAAGTTTCCTTTCTTTCCATTTGCCCTTTTCTTTAAACTGGTGGTCTTGACAATCATCAACACTTGATGCTCTTTCTTGATTTCTACCTTCGTCAATTTTAGCATCACGAAGAGTTCGGGAATCGTTTTCGTCATCCCTTGCATACTATAGTTCATCACAAAGTTCCAGTAACTTGGTGATGGTGACTAGAGAACTCTGTCAATCACTGTCTTATATGGAAGATTAACTCCCACTTGATTCAAGCGATTGTAGTACCCAGACATTCTGAGCACATGCTCACTAGTTGAGCAATTCTCCTCCATCTTTTATGCGAAGTACTTGTCAGAGGTCTCATACCTCTTACACGGGGATGAGTCTGAAATACCAATTTCAGCTCTTGGAACATATCATATGCTCCATGACGTTTCAAAACATTTTTGAAGTCTCGGTTCTAAGCCGTAAAGCATGGTGAACTAAACTATCAAGTAGTCATCATATTGAGCTAGTGTAAGTGCATCTAGTGCCACCCCTAGTTGGTTTTGGAGTATTGACGACAAAGTTGGTTGAGGGACTAATGCGTTTGTGAGAATTGCAGGATAACGCAGGTAGTGTCCCTCATTGATTCAGTTTACCTACCGGAGATGACCTCTAAAAATGTATGAAGACATTGAAGACAATGGTGGTATGTGAAGATATTCACATTGAAGACTATGACGAGAGAAGACATTGAGCAAAGACTATGGAGTGCGAAGAATGTGTTGTTTCGTTGTTTCCTTTTCTTCTTTGTTGAGTCATAGGAACCACCGTACTGTTAAGTGGGGTCCAAGTGAACTAAGTCAGAATGACTGAAGTGATGCTCAACCCAAATCCTATGTCTTCGAGCGAAGACAATGAGAGCAAATCTTATCCTGAGCTGGATAAGTTAGCTTTGCTTGTAGCCCAAGTAAAGTTGTCGTGTGTGTTTGAAATCTGACCGTTGGAACACGTGTCAGTTCCTTAGTGACCCAGGGTCATTTTGGACATATCAGGTCAGGTTGCCCAGTGGCTATAAATAGCCCACCCCCTACACCATAAATTGGCGGCTGCTCAGAGTTAGTACACGGCTTTTGTCGTTTGAGAGCAACCCACCTCGAAGCTTTTGAGAGAGAAATCCTTGGGAGGACAAATCCCAAACACCCAGAGCCAAAGAGTGTTAGGCATCACTGAAGTCTTTCTGTTTGTGTGACCTGAAGACTTATTACACTTGAGGATTGTGTATCCTCCAGCCGGTTAGGCGTCGCGTTCTGAGCATCCAAGAGTCATTGTGGATCGCCGGTGAACGAAGTCTGTGAAGGTTTGGAAGTCTACCTTGAAGACTTACCAGAGTGATTGGGCGAGGACTGTGTGTCCTTAGCTCAAGGGGAATAAGGTGAAGACGCGGTCTTCTAAGTTGAATCTCAGCCTCCCTAACCAGACGTACAGTTGTCACAGCAATTGGAACTGGTCCAACAAATCCTATGTCTTCATCAAGTGACTGGTTCTATCCCTTCCCTCCTTTACTTTGAGTTTGTCTTCGTGAAGTCTTTGCTTATTTGTCTTATCTGTTTGACTTCATCGCTTGACTACTATCGTTGATTGGCTTCATACTATCTTCCATCCTAATCCTTACTACCTTGCTGCTATTAGTCTTTGTACGTTCACATTATTGCATACTTGACTATGGCTTGCTTGTTGTAGTTTATCTTCCGCTGCATATCAATTAGGTCATTTCTATTGTTTGTCTTTAAAACTTCCACGTTTTGAAGACTCTGATAAAAAATTGCCTATTCACCCCCCCTCTAGTCGATAACTAGCACTTTCAGCTAGCCAAACGTTCATAACATCTGCATATGCTCCTGCAATAGGTTTGTCACCCAGTGGTGCATTAAGGACATAATTCTTCTGTGCAGCAATGAGGATAAACCTCAGATCACGGACCCAGTCCGCATCATTGCTACTATCATCTTTCAACTTAGTTTTCTCTAGGAACAAATAAAAAACATAGGGAAGCTACAACGCGAGCTATTGATCTACACCATAATTTGCAAAATACTATCAGGACTA
The DNA here is from genome assembly GCF_018294505.1 of Triticum aestivum. NCBI lineage: Eukaryota > Viridiplantae > Streptophyta > Magnoliopsida > Poales > Poaceae > Triticum > Triticum aestivum. The sequence goes on from NC_057813.1 coordinate 42,733,129, forward strand.
AGTTCATGATAAATTAAAGTTCAATTAATCATATTACTTAAGAACTCCCACTTAGATAGACATCCCTCCCGTCATCTAAATGGTCACGTGATCCGTATCAACTAAACCATGTCCGATCATCACGTGAGATAGAGTAGTTTTCAATGGTGAACATCTCTATGTTGATCATATCTACTATATGATTCACGCTCGACCTTTCGGTCTCGAGTGTTCCGAGGCCATGTCTGCATATGCTAGTCTAGTCAAGTTTAACCCAAGTATTCTGCATGTGCAAAACTGGCTTGCACCCGTTGTATGTGAATGTAGAGCCTATCACACCCGATCATCACATGGTGCCTCAGCACAAAGAACTATCGCAATGGTGCATACTCAGGGACAACACTTATACCTTGAAAATTTAGTAAGGGATCATCTTATAATGCTACCATCGTACCAAGCAAAATAAGAAGCATAAAAGATAAACATCACATGCAATCAAAATATGTGACATAATATGGCCATCATCATCTTGTGCTCGTGATCTCCATCACCGAAGCATCGTTATGATCTCCATCATCACTGGCTTGACACCTTGATCTCCATCGAAGCATCGTTGTCGTCTCGCCAACTATTGCTACTACGACTATCGCTACCGCTTAGTGATAAAGTAAAACAATTACATGGAGATTGCATTGCATACAATAAGGCGACAACCATATGGCTCCTGCCAGTTGCCGATAACTTGATCATCTCATACAATAATTTATATCACATCATGCCTTGACCATATCACATCACAACAAGCCCTGCAAAAACAAGTTAGACGTCCTCTACTTTGTTGTTGCAAGTTTTACGTGGCTGCTATGGGCTTCTAGCAATAACCGTTCTTACCTACGCATCAAAACCACAACGATTTTTTGTCAAGTGTGTTGTTTTAACCTTCAACAAGGACCGGCCATAGTCAAACTCGATTCAACTAAAGTTGGAGAAACAGACACCCGTCAGCCACATTTGTGCAAAAGCACATCGGTAGAACCAGTCTCATGAACGCGGTCATGTAATGTCGGTCCGACCCGCTTCATCCAACAATACCGCTGAATCAAAGTAAGACGTTGGTGGTAAGCAGTATGACTATTATCGCCGACAACTCTTTGTGTTCTACTCGTGCATACAACATCTACGCATAAACCTGGCTCAGATGCCACTGTTTGGGAATGCAGTAATTTCAAAAAATTCCTACAATCACGCAAGATCTATCTAGGAGATGCATAGCAACGAGAGGGGGAGTGTATCTTCATACTCTTTGAAGATCGCAAAGAGGAAGCGTTTATCAATGCGGTTGATGTAGTCGTACACCTTCATGATCTGTCCCAATCAAGTACCAAACGTACGGCACCTCCGCATTCAGCACACGTTCAACTCGATGACGTCCTCGCCTTCTTGATCCAGCAAGACGGGCGAAGTAGTAGATGAGTTCCGGCAGCACGACGGCGTGGTGACGGTGTTGGTGAAGAACAATCTCTGCAGGGCTTTGCCTAAGCACTACGGAAACTATGACAGAGGATAAACTAGAGGGGACGGGGTTGCCGGCACACGGCTTGGCGTTTCTTGATGTGTCCTTTGTGCTAGTCCTGCCCCTCTATTTATATGTTGAGCCCTGGGGTCAAAACTTGGAGCAAAAGCCTTCTTAAAGTCGGTTTTGCCCAAAAGGCAAGAGTCCCACTCGGACTGCAGGACCAAACGCCACAATCCTTGGCGTCTGGCCCAGACGCCATGGGACTCGGCGTCGGGCCCAGGGCCAGACGCCAAGGCCTCCGACGTTTGGCCCCCTGGCCTCCGTAAAACTCCTTTTGCACCGACTTATCACCCCGTGGGCCTGACCCCTTGGCCTAACCATATCATCCAATATATGAATCTTTACCTTCAGACCATTCCAGATCTCCTCGTCATGTCCGTGATCTCATCCAGGACTCCAAACAACATTCATTCACGAACATACATAACTCATATAATACTATATCGTCAACAAACGTTAAGCGTGCGGACTCTACGGGTTCGAGAACTATGTAGACATGACCGAGACACTTCTCTGCTCAATAACCAATAGCAGAACCTGGATGCCCATATTGGTTCCTACATATTCTACGAAGATCTTTATCCGTCAACCCTTATGACAACATACGTTATTCCCTTTGTCATCGGTATGTTACTTACCCGAGATCCGATCGTCAGTATCTTCATACCTAGTTCAATCTCGTTGCCGGCAAGTCTCTTTACTTGTTCTGTAATACATCATCTCACAACTAACTCATTAGTCACATTTCTTGCAAGGCTTATGATGTGCATTACCGAGAGGGCCCAGAGATACCTCTCCGATACTCGGAGTGACAAATCCTAATCTTGATCTATGCCAACCCAAAAAACACCTTCGGAGACACTTGTAGAGCATCTTTATAATCACCCATTCACGTTGTGACGTTTGATAGCACACAAGGTGTTCCTTCGGTATTCGGGAGTTGCATAATCTCATAGTTTGAGGAACATGTATAAGTCGTGAAGAAAGAAGTAGCAATGAAACTATAACGATCATAATGCTAAGCTAACATACGGGTCATGTCCATCACATCATTCTCCTAATGATGTGATCCCGTTCATCAAATTACAACTCATGTCCATGGCTAGGAAAGTTAACCATCTTTGATCAACGAGCTAATCTAGTAGAGTCATACTACAGACACTATGTATTATCTATGTATTCACACATGTATCAAGTTTCTGGTTAATACAATTCTAGCATGAATAATAAACATTTGTCATGATATAAGGAAATATAAAATAACAACTTTATTATTGCCTCTAGGGCATATTTCCTTCAGCAGGGACATCGGTTGCCTGGCGCGGGTATGATTTCCTGCTCCTACCGTGGTGCGTGGGGACGCTAGATCGGCCTGGTGGCTGGATCTGGCTCCCGCGGTGGCGTATGGCTCCTGGTGTCGATGCCAGATAGGGTTGGTGTCCGGATCTAGCTCCCGTGGTGGTGTCTACGTCCCAACCCTGTTCATAGGTGGTGGTGGTTTTGCGGGCTTCGTTTCGTGGTTGCCGGAACGCGTCGTGACGTTGGGCCTTCGCGGCACCATGGTGGTGCTGGCAGAAGCAGGTTGCCCGGCGTGATGTTGTTGACCGTTCCAGCTTGAGGATGGTTGGGTGCGACAATGGAGCTTCATCGGTGAGGTGCTGTGGCGGCAGTGGAGTGAACCAACATGGATGGTGTGCCTCCTCCGGTGGGATGGGATGTAGGTGTGTGGCAATTTGGACGAAAGTCCTGCTTGTCATTGGTCGATGCTAGCGATGACGGCGCCCGTGAGTGTCATTCCTCTCCTTGAAGGCATTGTTGTAGTAGCGAAAGCCTAGGTTCAGATCCGGATCGGTAATGGCGCCGTTACCGGTGTCATTCTTCTGTTGGTAGCATTGCTTTTGAGACATGCGCTTGGAGGTTCTATGTTGTGTTTCTTTGGTGCTTGCCGCTGTTCTAAGTTGTTCGTCAGAGGCGCTATGTAAACCATCTGGGTAAATCGAAGTCTACGACTTTCTCGGGGTTGTCCTAGCCCCGCCATCCACCTGCCAACTTTTTCAGGCACTCTAGGGTGGTTGGTGTGTTGGCAGAGATAGTTTATTTGGAGTTGTTGCTCTTTGGAGGTGATCGGCATTGGTCGCGACGCAACTTTGTGGGTCAGTTTAGGACCGGCTCTTTTGCTTTGGACTTTTTGTATGTGTTCGTGTTGGAGTAGTGTTTGCTACTCGCCAAGCTGTGATGAGAGTTTGTCTGTTCTTGTAATTTATCCTATGTCTTCTGTAAAGTTAAGGCACACAATTTGCATACTCTTGAAGAAAAAAACTAGCAAGTTGGCATCCAGATCATCAGTATGAAGTCGCTGGTGCTGCTTTCCAAACCCAGCTGCGAATGTATCCCGTGAATATCCCTCGTGGCCACTGCCTCTTCAAACCACACAGGTAACATGCAGTCTGTTTTTTTATATATATTCTGAACTGACATGCAGTCTGGTTGATGATAGATGCCCTCCAAAAACTAAGCGCATTTCGTCTTTAGTTTATGCTATCAGATCGCCAAAACAACCTTAAAAAAACTCTTTTAGCATCATTGCATTTGTATACCAACTGGTTGCTGTGGTGCGCCAAGATCTAGCACTCACACCATTGTCAGTATGCACACTAGCTAGTGTACCAACCTACCAATAAAAGCATAACTGGCATTGGCTGCCTCCTCCAAGACGCAAAAAGCCAGCCAAAGCATTGCAAGAGCGATGGCCGATGGCAGCGTGGACGCGGAGGTGGTGATCGTCGGTGGCGGCATCGCGGGCCTTGCAACGGCGGTGGCGCTCCAGCGGGCGGGCGTGGCGCCCGGTGGCCGCGGCATCTTGGTGCTAGAGCGGCACCCCGAACTGCGCGCCACCGGGACGGCGATGACCGTCTTCCCCAACGGCTGGTTCGCGCTCCGCGCGCTTGGCGTCGCACACAAGCTCACGTCCCGCTACGGCGTCATCGAAAAGTACGTACTCCCGCCGTAAAAAAAAATGTAAACACTCTTATGTTTCTTTACAGAGGGAGTACGTTCCATCGGTTAGCTTTCTCGAGTCTCAATTGATCTGCTGCTGCGTACGTTCGTGCAGATCCCGGGTGACCAATCTTGAAACCGGGACGACGCAGGTGTTTCGATTTGCCGGGAACAAAGTCAGGTCAGTACCATTATACCATTCCCTACTGATTAGCATGTTGGTCATGGCCGTTGGTCTGGTTATCTGACGATCTGGACTGAAAATGGGGCGGGAGAGAAGCGATGAAGTGAGAATGAGAGCGGTGGGCCGAAAGGCGCTGCTGGATGCGCTAGCAGACGAGCTGCCCCCGGGCATGGTCCGCTTCTCCTCCAAGCTCGTCTCCATCGACGCCGTACCCGCAACTAGCGGCTCGTCGGAGGCCACCGTCCTAAGATTAGAAGACGGCGCGGTGATCCGAGCCAAGGTAAGTACTGCATCTAATCTAATACACATACTCCTACTATGTACGAACTGGGATGCATGATTGACGAAGCAACTTGTACATCTGTCTCGTGTACGTAACTCGCCAGATTCTGATCGGTTGCGACGGCGTGCACTCGGTGGTGGCGCGGTGGCTCGGCCTGTCGGAGCCACTGAGGTCGGGCCGGTCCACCATCCGCGGCCTCTCCGTGTACCCTAGCGGGCACGGTTTGAAGCAAGAGATCCGGCAGTACCTGTCGAACGGCATCCGAGCCGGCTTGCTGCCCATCAGCAATACCGGTATCTACCCGCCGAGTACCTGGGCGCGCACCTGCCCGCCGAGTACCTGGACGTGGTCCGTAACACCGACCTGGGCAACCTCTCGTGGGCACCATTGTTGTACAGAAACCCCTGGGGCGTGCTCACGGGCAAGGCAGCCCGTGGGACGGTAACCGTAGCCGGCGACGCGTTCCACCCCATGACACCGGAGATGGCGCAGGGCGGGTGCTCCGCGCTCGAGGACGCGGTGGTGCTCGCCCGCGCCTTGTCGCACGCCGCCACGCCCTCCGAGGGCCTGGCCGCATACGTGGCGAAGCGGCGTGGCAGGGCGACATGGCTGGTCGCCGTGGCCTACGTGTCGGGCTGGGTACAGCAGGGTGGGACCAACGTCCATGCTGCCGTTGGGTGGGTCGTCAGGTTGTTTCGGGACTGGATCTTTTTCCGGTTCGTCTTCCCTAGGCTCGCCGACACCATGTGGTACAATTGCGGTGAACTTGTGCCGTGCAAGAACCACACCGAGTGAAACATAGGGCATCGGAGTATCATACAGCCACTGCAGGTGGGACCGCACAACAACTGCGCAGTACAACTGTGTAGCTTACTATTCCAACTTGGTTGTACTACGTTATTTCTATTCTCCTAGGGTTTGTTGCTCTAGGAAGGAGACTAGAGTGTGGTTTTTGGGATTTCCACAGGACCCTCTATCTACTTGTCCATGCATTGGAAGAGGTCTTATGGTCACTCCTCTACAATTTCTATTAAAGGAACCATTCAGTTCATTTTACAAACTACCCAAGAGAAGCTACCATCATTTACATCATTCATCAACTTCATTCAAGAAGATCGAAACCTGAGGGTGAAACACCACAACTAGCAGTGAGAACCGACTCAAGCGCCCACACATTACAGATTAGAGAGTTATAAAGTCCGAACCAGACATTGCCGGCAATAATAATCATGGGGTGTACACACAGAGAATCCAGAAGGGTCCACATGAGATGAAGATTTACCCAAATTCAGGTCCTCAAGGTGAGACCGTACCCTACTCCTACATGTGTGGATGGTATTGATGGTTGCCTCGTATGGCAGCTAAGATTTGTGCGTGACCACGTATGGTGTATGAGGATGCATATTAGCCATGCCTATGAGGAGCCTCTACCTCCCTTACATAGGTGGACGAGGGGTATGGTTACATGGCATGAGTTGATCCACACGCTAGATTCCTATTCACTTTACAACTGGACTAGCAAAAGGCAGCGTGCATTGCAATGGAAAAATTTACACGTCCCTAAGCACATGTGTCTGCGCCTGCTGGAAGGAATTGTAGCAGGGCAATGTACATGCTTCTAACCAAATTGACGCTAATTGATCACCGATGCACTTCCTAGGTTGCTTGCTCCGAAAAGCACGGCCTTGCGCCATGGACGCCAGCATTTGAGGTCATGGACCAAATTGACCGATGATTGATGGTGTCTCTGTCTCACACACGATCCCTCGGCCGTCCTATCTGTACCGCCTATGGCCACATAGATGGACTTCTTGGGGTCATGTGCTTGGAAACCTATAACACTATGTTTGGATGTCTGTACTGAAGGGCTCCGTATTGAATTGGCTGGAATACCAATTCAGCAAGGAAATTGAAATGGACAGGGATACAAATTCACTTGTTTGGTTGTCCACTGAATTGGCTCATTGAATCTCAATGAGGTTTCAATACCAAATCGTGTTTGGATGACAAACTCTTGAATTTGTATATTCAGATGAATTAGAAGATTATGCTTTGTCCAACATACTTTAAAACAAAATCTGTACAAAATATGACTATTATTCAAAGCATATGATGGTAGGGAGAAAAGGTAGCAGGGAACGGGAAGTGCTTCAGACTCAAAGCTTACATCCCTAATTACCTATTTTACCCAGAAATAGTGCTTCAGACTTTAAACACCAATAACCTAATAATTAACAAATAGAGTTTTGTATTAACATTGAGAGTTTTGTAGCGAGCAGGACACACATCGAAGGATCTAGCAAGGGCGCTTATAGGTTACAGCTTAGCGCGCCTCAGCGTGGTGCTCGTGGAGGGGCTGGTAGTAGCAGCTGGGGGTGGTCTTGGAGGCCGGCGATCGCGAGGGATGAGGGCGGCAACAGAGATCCCTGCTCCTCTCCTCCATCTCCATGGGCAGCGAGGGGTTCCTTTGAAGCCGACGAGAGCGAGGGACGAGGGCGGCGGTGGAGCTCCCTACTCCTCTCCTCCACGGGCGGCAGGGAGGCTCGGAGGGACGAGCGCGGCGGCAGATCTCCCTGCCCCTCGGCGGCGGGGGAGGGGGGTCCTTAGAGTCCGGCGAGCGAGGGACGAGGGCGGAGCTCCATGGGTGGCGGTGTGGGACCTCCACGGATGTCTATTTTCCTGGGCGAGACGAAGCGGTATGTTTTGCGGGAGCGAGCGTTTCGGAGCAAATCGGAGGCCTCAGGCTCGGTATTCATGAGCAACGTGCACAATATTGGGGAACGTAGCAGAAATTCAAAATTTTCCTACGTGTCACCAAGATCTATCTATGGAGAAACCAGCAACGAGGGGAAGGAGAGTGCATCTACATACCCTTGTAGATCGCTAAGCGGAAGCGTTCAAGAGAATGGGGTTGAAGGAGTCGTACTCGTCGTGATCCAAATCACCGGAGATCCTAGTGCCGAACGGACGGCACCTCCGCGTTCAACACACGTACAGCCCGGTGACGTCTCCCTTGCCTTGATCCAGCAAGGTGAGAGGGAGAGGTTGAGGAAGACTCCATCCAGCAGCAGCACAATGGAGTGGTGGTGATGGAGGAGCGTGGTAGTCCAGCAGGGCTTCGCCAAGCACCGCGGGAGAGGAGAAGGGAGAGAGGTAGGGCTGCGCCAGGGAGAGGTCAAAACTCATATGTTGGCAGCCCCAAAACCCTCAAGTATATATAGGGGAGAGGGAGGGGGGTGCGCCCCCTCTAGGGTTTCCACCCCAAGGGGTGCGGCAGCCCCAATCCCATCTAAGGGTGGCGGCCAAAGGGGGAGAGGGGAGAAACTTGCCCCCCAAGTTAGGTGGAAGCACCCCCTCCACAAACCCTAGGCGCCTTGGGCCCTTGTGGGGGGGGGGGGCACCAGCCCACCTGGGGCTGGTCCCCTCCCACACTTGGCCCATGTAGCCCTCCAGGGCCGGTGGCCCCACTTGGTGGACCCCCAGGACCCTCCCGGTGGTCCCGGTACGTTACCGATAAAACCCGAAACTTTTCCGGTGACCAAAACAGGACTTCCCATATATAAATCTTTACCTCCGGACCATTCTGGAACTCCTCGTGACGTCCGGGATCTCATCCGAGACTCCGAACAACATTCGGTAACCACATACAAACTTCCTTTATAACCCTAGCGTCATTGAACCTTAAGTGTGTAGACCCTACGGGTTCGGGAACCATGCAGACATGACCGAGACGTTCTCCGGTCAATAACCAACAGCGGGATCTGGATACCCATGTTGGCTCTCACATGTTCCACGATGATCTCATCGAATGAACCACGATGTCAAGGACTCAATCGATCCCGTATACAATTCCCTTTGTCTAGCGGTATTGTACTTGCCCGAGATTCGATCGTCGGTATACCGATACCTTGTTCAATCTCGTTACCGGCAAGTCTCTTTACTCGTTCCGTAACACATCATCCCGTGATCAACCCCTTGATCACATTGTGCACATTATGATGATGTCCTACCGAGTGGGCCCAGAAATACCTCTCCGTTTACACGGAGTGACAAATCCCAGTCTCAATTCATGCCAACCCAACAGACACTTTCGGAGATACCTGTAGTGCACCTTTATAGCCACCCAGTTACGTTGTGACGTTTGGTACATCCAAAGCATTCCTACAGTATCCGGGAGTTGCACAATCTCATGGTCTAAGGAAATGATACTTGACATTAGAAAAGCTTTAGCATACGAACTACGATCTTTGTGCTAGGCTTAGGATTGGGTCTTGTCCATCACATCATTCTCCTAATGATGTGATCCCGTTATCAACGACATCCAATGTCCATGGTCAGGAAACCGTAACCATCTATTGATCAACGAGCTAGTCAACAGAGGCTTACTAGGGACATGGTGTTGTCTATGTATCCACACATGTATCTGAGTTTCCTTTCAATACAATTATAGCATGGATAATAAACGATTATCATGAACAAGGAAATATAATAATAACTAATTTATTATTGCCTCTAGGGCATATTTCCAACAGTCTCCCACTTGCACTAGAGTCGATAATCTAGTTCACATCGCCATGTGATCAACACTGATAGGTCACATCGCCATGTGACCAACATTCAAAGAGTTTACTAGTGTCTTAAACTAGTTCACATCACCATGTGATTAAGTCTCAATGAGTTCTTGGGTTTGATCATGTTTTGCTTGTAAGAGAAGTTTTAGTCAACGGGTCTACAACATTCAGATCCGTATGTACTTCGCAAATCTCTAAGTCATATTGTAAATGCTGCTTCTATGCTCCACTTGAAGCTATTCCAAATGGTTGCTTCACTATACGTATCCGGTTTGCTACTCAGAGTCACTCGGATAGGTGTTAAAGCTTGCATCGACGTAACCCTTTACGCTGAACTCTTTATCACCTCCATAATCGAGAAACATGTCCTTATTTACTCCAAGGACAATTTTGACCGCTGTCCAATGATCCATTCCTGGATCATTCTTGTACCCCTTGACTGACTCATGGCAAGGCACACTTCCGGTGCGGTACACAGCATAGCATACTATAGAGCCTACGTCTAAAGCATAGGGGACGACCTTCGTCCTTTCTCTCTTTTCTGCCGTGGTCAAGCTTTAAGTCTTAACTTCGTACCTTACATCTCAGGCAAGAACTCCTTCTTTGACTGATCCATCTTGAACACCTTCAAGATCATGTCAAGGTACATGCTCATTTGAAAGTATTATTAAGCATTTTGATCTATCCTTATAGATCTTGATGCTCAATGTTCAAGTAGCTTAATCTAGGTTTTCCATTGAAAAACACTTTTCAAATAACCCTATATGCTTTCCAGAAATTCTACATCATTTCCGATCAACAATATGTCAACAACATATACTCATCAGAAATTCTATAGTGCTCCCACTCACTTCTTTGGAAATACAAGTTTCTCATAAACTTTGTATAAACCTAAAATCTTTGATCATCTTATCAAAGTGCATATTCCAACTTCGAGATGCTTACTCCAGTCCATGGAAGGATCGCTGGAGCTTGCATACCTTTTAGCATCCTTAGGATTGACAAAACCTTTCTGATTGTATCACATACAACCTTTCCTTATGAAAACTGGTAAGGAAACTCGTTTTGACATCCATTTGCTAGATTTCATAAATGCAGCTTATGCTAACCTGATTCCGACGGACTTAAGCATCGCTACAGATGAGAAAATCTCATCGTAGTCAACTCCTTGAACTTGTGAAAAACTCTTCGCCACAAGTCGAGCTTCATAGACGGTGACATTACCGTCCACGTCCGTCTTCTTCTTAAAATATCCATTTATCTCAATGGCTTGCCGATCATTGGGCAAGTCCACCAAAGTCCATGCTTTGTTCTGATACATGGATCATATCTCGGATTTCATGGCTTCTAACCATTTGTCGGAATTTTGGCCCACCATCGCTTCTCCATAGCTCGTAGGTTCATTGTTGTCTAGCAACATGACCTTCAAGACAGGATTACCGTACCACTCTGAAGCAGTACGCATCCTTGTCACCCTACGAGGTACGGTAGTGACTTGATCCAAAACTTCATGATCACTATCATAAGCTTCTACTACAATTGGTGTAGGCGCCACAGGAGCAACTTTCTGTGCCCTGCTACACACTTGTTGAAGTGACGGTTCAATAACCTCATCAAGTCTCCACCATCCTCGCACTCAATTCTTCGAGACAAACTTTTCTCGAGAAAGGACCCGATTCAAGAAACAATCCCTATTGCTTTTGGATCTGAATTAGGAGGTATGCCCAACTGTTTTGGGTGTCCTATGAAGATGTATTTATCCGTTTTTGGGTTCGAGCTTATCACGATGAAACTTTTTCACATAAGTGTCGCAGCCCCAAACTTTCAAGAAACGACAACTTAGGTTTCTCCAAACCATAGTTCAAACGGTGTCGTCTCAACGGAATTACGTGGTGCCCTATTAAAGTGAGTGTGGTTGTCTCTAATGCCTAACCCATGAACGATAGTGGTAATTCGATAAGAGACATCATGGTACGCACCATATCCAATAGGGTGCAACTATGATGTTCGGACACACCATCACACTATGGTGTTCCAGGCGGTATTAATCGTGAAACAATTTCCACAATGTCTTTGTTGCGTGCCAAAGCTCGTAACTCAAATACTCATCTCTATGATCATATCATAGACATTTTATCCTCTTGTCATGATGACCTTCAACTTCACTCTGAAATTACTTGAACCTTTCAATGATTCAGACTTGTGTTTCATCAAGTAAATACACTTGGCATCTACTCAAATCATCTGTGAAGTAAGAACATAACGATATCCACTGCGTGCCTCGGCACTCATTGGACAGCACACATCAAAATGTATTACTTCCAACAAGTTGCTCTCTTGTTCCATCTTACTGAAAACGAGGCTTTTTAGTCATCTTGCCCATGTGGTATGATTTGCATGTCTCAAGTGATTCGAAATCAAGTGAGTCCAAACGATCCACCTGCATGGAGTTTCTTCATGCGTACATACCAATAGACATGGTTTGCATGTCTCAATCTTTTCAAAAACGAGTGAGTCCAAAGATCCATCAACATGGAGCTTCTTCATGCGTTTTATACCAATATGACTTACATGGCAGTGCCACAAGTAGGTGGTACTATCATTACTATCTTATATCTTTTGGCATGAAAATGTGTATCACTACGATCGAGATTCAATAAACCATTCCTTTAGGTGCAAGACCATTGATGGTATTATTCAAATAAATAGAGTAACCATTATTCTCCTTAAATGAATAACCGTATTGCGATAGACATAATCCAATCATGTCTATGCTCAACGCAAACACCAAATGACAATTATTCAGGTTTAATACTAATCTTGATGGTAGAGGGAGCGTGCGATGTTTGATCACATCAAACTTGGAAACACTTCCAACACATATCGTCAACTCACCTTTAGCTAGTCTCCATTTATTCCGCAGCCTTTTATTTCGAGTTACTAACACTTAGCAACCGAACCGGTATCTAATACCCTCATGCTACTAGGAGTACTAGTAAAGTACACATTAACATAATGTATATCCAATATACTTCTATCGACCTTGCCAGCCTTCTCATCTACCAAGTAGCTAGGGTAATTCTGCTCCAGTGGTTGTTTCCCTTATTATAGAAGCACTTAGTCTTGGGTTTGGGTTCAACCTTGGGTTTCTTCACTGGAGCAGCAGCTGATTTGCCATTTCATGAAGTATCCCTTCTTTCTCTTGCCCTTCTTGAAACTAGTGGTTTCACCAACCATCAACAATTGCTGCTCCTTCTTGATTTCTACTTTCGCGGTGTCAAACATCGTGAATACCTCAAGGATCATCATATCTATCCCTGATATGTTATAGTTCATCACGAAGCTCTAGCAGCTCGGTGTCAATGACTTTGGAGAAACATCACCATCTCATCTGGAAGATCAACTCCCACTTGATCCAAGTGATTGTTGCACTTAGACAATCTGAGCACAAGATCAACGATTGAGCTTTTCTCCCTTAGTTTGCAGGCTAAGAAAAAAACATCGGAGGTCTTATACCTCTTGACGTGGGCACGAGCCTGAAATCCCAATTTCAGCCCTTGAAACATCTCATATGTTCTATGATGTTTCGAAAACGTCTTTGGTGCCTCAACTCTAAATCGTTTAACTGAACTATCACGTAGTTACCAAGACGTGTATGTACGATGTTCGCAACATCCACATACGACGTTTGGGGTTCTGCACACTGAGCGGTGCATTAAGGACATAAGCTTTCTACTGATCGCATAATACTATCAACTTTCAACTATATTTTCTCTAGGAACATATCAAAAACAGTAGAACCAAAGCGCGAGCTATGACATAATTTGCAAAGGGCTTTTGACTATGTTCAGGATAATTAAGTTCATCTAATGAACTCCCACTCAGATAGACATCCCTCTAGTCATCTAAGTGATTACATGATCCGAGTCAACTAGGCCGTGTCCGATCATCACGTGAGACGGACTAGTCATCATCGGTGAACATCTTCATGTTGATCGTATCTACTATACGACTCATGCTCGACCTTTCGGTCTCTTGTGTTCCGAGGCCATGTCTGTACATGCTAGGCTCGTCAAGTTAACCTAAGTGTTTCGTGTGTGTAAATCTGGCTTACACCCGTTGTATGTGAACGTAAGAATCTATCACACCCGATCATCACGTGGTGCTTCGAAACGACGAACTTTCGCAACGGTGCACCGTTAGGGGGAACACTTTCTTGAAATTTTAATGAGGGATCATCTTATTTACTACCGTCGTTCTAAGCAAATAAGATGCATAAACATGATAAACATCACATGCAATCAAATAGTGACATGATGTGGCCAATATCATTTTGCTCCTTTTGATCTTCATCTTCAGGGATCCATGATCATCATCGTCACCGGCATGACACCATGATCTCCATCATCGTGTCTCCATGAAGTTGTCTCACCAACTTATTACTTCTACTACTATGGCTACCGGTTAGCAATAAAGTAAAGTAATTACATGGCGTTGTTCAATGACACGCAGGTCATACAATAAATAAAGACAACTCCTATGGCTCCTGCCGGTTGTCATACTCATCGACATGCAAGTCGTGATTCCTATTACAAGAACATGATCAATCTCATACATCACATATCATTCATCACATTCTTCTTGGCCATATCACATCACATAGCATACCCTGCAAAAACAAGTTAGACGTCCTCTAATTGTTGTTTGCATGTTTTACGTGGCTGCTATGGGTTTCTAGCAAGAACGTTTCTTACCTACGCAAAACCACAACGTGATATGCCAATTGCTATTTACCCTTCATAAGGACCCTTTTCATCGAATCCGTTCCGACTAAAGTGGGAGAGACTGGCACCCGCTAGCCACCTTATGCACCAAGTGCATGTCAGTCGGTGGAACCTGTCTCACGTAAGTGTACGTGTAAGGTCGGTCCGGGCCGCTTCATCCCACAATACCGTCGAAACAAGATTGGACTAGTAACGGTAAGCATATTGAACAAAATCAACGCCCACAACTACTTTGTGTTCTACTCGTGCAAAGAATCTACGCAATAGACCTAGCTCATGATGCCACTGTTGGGGAACGTAGCAGAAATTCAAAATTTTCCTACGTGTCACCAAGATCTATCTATGGAGAAACCAGCAACGAGGGGAAGGAGAGTGCATCTACATACCCTTGTAGATCGCTAAGCGGAAGCGTTCAAGAGAATGGGGTTGAAGGAGTCGTACTCGTCGTGATCCAAATCACCGGAGATCCTAGTGCCGAACGGACGACACCTCCGCGTTCAACACACGTACAGCCCGATGACGTCTCCCATGCCTTGATCCAGCAAGGTGAGAGGGAGAGGTTGAGGAAGACTCCATCCAGCAGCAGCACAACGGCGTGATGGTGATGGAGGAGCGTGGTAGTCCAGCAGGGCTTCGCCAAGCACCGCGGGAGAGGAGAAGGGAGAGAGGTAGGGCTGCGCTAGGGAGAGGTCAACACTCATATGTTGGCAGCCCCCAAACCCTCAAGTACATATAGGGGAGAGGGAGGGGGGTGCGCCCCCTCTAGGGTTTCCACCCCAAGGGGTGCGGCAGCCCCAATCCCATCTAAGGGTGGCGGCCAAAGGGGGAGAGGCGGAAACTTGCCCCCCAAGTTAGGTGGAAGCACCCCCTCCCCAAACCCTAGGCGCCTTGGGCCCTTGTGGGGGGGCGCACCAGCCCACCTGGGGCTGGTCCCCTCCCACACTTGGCCCATGTAGCCCTCCGCGGCCGGTGGCCCCACTTGGTGGACCCCCGGGACCCTCCCGGTGGTCCCGGTATGTTACCTATAAAACCCGAAACTTTTCCGGTGACCAAAACAGGACTTCCCATATATAAATCTTTACCTCCGGACCATTCTGGAACTCCTCATCCGGGACTCCGAACAACATTCGGTAACCACATACAAACTTCCTTTATAACCCTAGCGTCATCGAACCTTAATTGTGTAGACCCTACGGGTTCGGAAACCATGCAGACATGACCGAGACGTTCTCCAGTCAATAACCAACAGCGGGATCTGGATACCCATGTTGGCTCCCACATGTTCCACAATGATCTCATCGAATGAACCACGATGTCAAGGACTCAATCGATCCCGTATACAATTCCCTTTGTCTAGCGGTATTGTACTTGCCCGAGATTCGATCGTCGATATACCGATACCTTCTTCAATCTCGTTACCGGCAAGTCTCTTTACTCGTTCCGTAACACATCATCCCGTGATCAACCCCTTGATCACATTGTGCACATTATGATGATGTCCTACCGAATGAGCCCAGAGATACCTCTCCATTTACACGGAGTGATAAATCCCAGTCTCGATTCGTGCCAACCCAACAGACACTTTCGGAGATACCTGTAGTGCACCTTTATAGCCACCCAGTTACGTTGTGACGTTTGGTACACCCAAAGCATTCCTACGGTATCCGGGAGTTGCACAATCTCATGGTCTAAGGAAATGATATTTGACATTAGAAAAGCTTTAGCATACGAACTACGATCTTTGTGCTAGGCTTAGGATTGGGTCTTGTCCATCACATCATTCTCCTAATAATGTGATCCCGTTATCAACGACATCCAATGTCCATGGTCAGGAAACCGTAACCATTTATTGATCAACGAGCTAGTCAACAGAGGCTTACTAGGGACATGGTGTTGTCTATGTATCCACACATGTATCTGAGTTTCCTTTCAATACAATTATAACATGGATAATAAACGATTATCATGAATAAGGAAATATAATAATAACTAATTTATTATTGCCTATAGGGCATATTTCCAACACACAAGTGGGGAAAATCACGCTGTGTATTGAGATACGTTTCCACCTGCCAATACAAAGGCCATCCAAACAGCTGAATTGGAACCTCCCAATACCAATTCACAATTCGGAGCCTGAATACATACATCCAAACGCAGTGTAAAACAAATTAACATTGGAAAAACTTTCTTCTGCGCGTACCACTTAAACAACTTAGCAAGTAGCAAAACAATAGTTTGA
Organism: Triticum aestivum; assembly: GCF_018294505.1. Classification (NCBI taxonomy): domain Eukaryota; kingdom Viridiplantae; phylum Streptophyta; class Magnoliopsida; order Poales; family Poaceae; genus Triticum; species Triticum aestivum. The sequence goes on from NC_057813.1 coordinate 42,749,745, forward strand.
AATTACTCAAAAGTACCAAGATCCATTCTTGGAAACAATCCATTATGAGATAGAATAGTGTGTCCTCTCTTATTACAACATCACATGGGATATGAAATCCGATTTGTCAAGTTCTAGGTTTAATAAAAAATCCATTCATAATTTTACATGTCTACAAACTAACTCATTGTCCTGATTATAGATTCAACTTTTAGGAAGTTAATTAATGTCAGCGAGTCACATATGAATATGTTTTCTATTCCCGCCGTGCAGCCGATACACCTGCATGGACAGGCCCTCGTCGCTGCCACACCTCCATCGCTACGCCATCAAGGAGGAGTTGCCACCGCCGATCACCAAGGCGCGGGGTCACCTCCTCCACTACCTCGTAGGAGGCGGTTACGGCGGTGCCTCGGGCTCGAGAGTTGTCGTATCCGATGCGGAGTGCGGCGAGGAAGCAGATGAGGTACGACCGGCGCAATGCCGGTCGCTACTCCGTGTTTGCCAAGAGCGATGTGGCACCGTAATGAGTCCGAATGACCCCGGCCTCGCCGCCGCACGGGCGGTCGACTGTTCCGTCACCACTGCGGAGACGGCCGCCAGGCACCGCCGCCGCGTTGACCGCGAGCTCGCCAAGATCGATGAGGGGTCGCTTAGCGACTGCTCCGCCAACGCCGGTCGCGCCAAGCCTGCTGCCAGGGCTCCGGAGGCTACATTGGCATTCGTTGTGGCAGCCCTCCGCGCAGCACAACCGGGGGCGGAGCGGCAGGCAGCTGCTGGAAAAGGCTGTTGTGGCCTTCTGGCGCTGTTCCGCCGCCACAACGACGACAACGACATCACGGATGGAGACTGCGGTACAGCAGGGCAGGGCTGCCACGCGTACGAGCTAGTCGTCCGCTATAAGGTTTAAGTTTTTTCTATTTTTTGTCAAGTAGTCGAAATATCAACTTTTTTATGTAAATTGTAACCGACCTTGAATAAAATCCGTCATGCTTATACGGATTTCATTCGGTTAGTTTAAAATGTGATTGAAATTTCACGGACAGATGACGGAGCAAATTTCCAGAGGGTAAGTATGGTGGAGTACCTTCTTCTCAAAAAGATAGCACCACAAAACAATTGCATGAGTAATTGGAAGCGGATTTTTTCCTAACTCCGCTCAATGTATATGGTGCACCTATTCATCTTAGACGTCAAATCAACATGTAGCTGGTCCCATGCATGGATGTCAAATCAATAGGCCTTATACTAAAAATCTGCCTCGAGGTATAGAAGGCATCGGTGGGCTACTCCACCATATTTGCTCGCAAAATTAATATGTCACCATAACTTCGAAATAAACTGTGCAAATTTGAATTTGTTTATGTATTTGAGTTTCTCATGACTAGCTCTACGAGACAAGTCTAATATTGATATATTTGTAAGAAAGTTTTATAAACATTTCATCAAAATTCAGATAAGCTATTTATAAAGTTCTTCGGTTCCAAATACATTTTCTAGCAAAGTTTTTTAATATTTCTAACAAAGTGCAGAAACGCTATTTACAAAGTTCTTCAACTCGCTTGTTCATTTATCCCTTTGCAAATGAAAATGAAAAGTTCTTCACTATGCCCAACAAAGTCACTGAAAACAATGGTAATTTTCTAAAAAAAACCATATTTCAATTTTAGTTAAAAAAAGTGTTCAAAAATTATCAAGCCTGATCTTGTTCTAAAGATCTTGGCGTCAGGCGTTCAAATATACATGAAGTTTCAAAAACAATCTTTGATTAAACTTTAAAAAACAAATAAAAGTAACAAAGTTTTTGGAGAGAGAAAAGACAATCTATGCATGCATGTGTACTGTAGCCATGCTTGTGCCAGTCCATGGGAAAGAAAAGAGAGGCAGAGGTGCATGCACATGCAAATGGCCAGGAAAATCCATATGTTGTAGCAGCGGCTGGGATTGCGTTACCGCGCACAACCAGTTAGAAAACGCCATATTCGATGATAATCTTGAAATTTCTGAACTCGAATAAACTCTGCATAAGATTCTGGAATACTACTATAACGCAATACATCTGTACATTTATCACAAGGAATTAACACCTTACAAGTTACGTAATGCGTCTCATCGGTACGCTTCTCTGTGAAGGTCAATGGATCACTGCTACCATATTTTCAGCCAACAAAAGGATTAAGCAAGGGTGTCCCATGTCCCCCTTCCTATTCTTAATTTGTGCAGAAGGCTTTACTTCCCTAATGAACAATCATGGTGGCCCTCACATTGATCGTGGAATCCGCGTGAGTGTTCGCTCTTCATTGGGTCAACCACCTACTGTTCGCAGACGATAGCCTCATTTTCCTAGGAGCAAATCTCCAGAGCGCACAAAGACTGAATGAGATACTTCGGATATATGCAGAGTGCTCCAGGCAAGCGGTAATAAGACCAAGAGCTCTATTTACTTCAGCCCTAATGCAAGTCAACCTGTTCGTGATATAGTCAAACAAGAACTTGGAATCCATTCTGAAGCTTTCACGGAATGTTACCTGGGTCTACCAACAGCGGTAGGTCGTATTCACAGCGGCTCGTTCGACCACATTGGCGAACGAAGCCGAGCAAATATGCAAGGCTGGTCTGAGCGCCTCCTTGCATGTGCGGGAAGGGAGATACTTCTTAAATCAGTCATCCAAGCCATTCCCACCTTCAGTATGACATGTTTTCTACTGACGAAAAAAGTTTGCAAGCAACTCACATCTGCCATGGCAAAATATTGGTGGAGCAGCTCCATTGACAGGAGATCTATGCACTGGATATCATGGAAGAAGCTGTCCGTACCAAAGATTCAGGGAGGCATGGGATTTAGAGAACTGGAGAACTTCAATCTGGCGCTTCTCGGGAAACATGGTTGGCGCCTAATCACTCACCCCAACTCTCTCTGTTCTCGTGTCCTCAAAGGGAAATATTTTCCCGATAGTGACTTCATGCAGGCCAACGCCGCGCCATCCTCTTCAGCTACCTGGAAGGCCATCATTGCGGGGCGATCGGCGCTGCAACAAGGATTGATCAAACATGTGGTAAACGGAGAATCAATCTCAGTTTGGAATGATCCCTGGATTCCTACTTCCAGTACCCTCAAGCCCATGGGGCGGCTAGGGAACGACCCGATCGATCGAGTCGCTGAACTCATTGACAGTGCGACCGGGACCTGGGATCTTGAAACAGTCCGTCGGAACTTTCTCGCACCAGATGCGGAGGCCATATTGAATATTCCTATCAGGCAAAATGGTGGAGAAGATTTTCTGGCATGGGCCTTTGAACGATCCGGAGAGTATACTGTAAAATCAGCCTACCGTGCTCTAGTGACTCAGAACGAGCGTCGCGCTCTAGAGGAAGGGACGGCGGTGGGAACCTCATCTTCTCAAAAACAGTTATGGACTGCTCTATGGAAGCTCAAAGTGACCCCAAGAGTTCGCGTTTTCATGTGGAGAGTACTCAGGGGGATCCTTCCTGACTACGCCAACATGAAATATCGCCACATCCGCATTGATTCGCTTTGCGATCTTTGCAAGGCTACGGAAGAAGATCTCTTCCACGCACTGATCCTTTGCACGCATGCGCAAGCCTTCTGGTCCGCAGCCAAGGAGGTTCTTGGTCTGAAACTACCACGATTGCACTATGACACTTGGGCACAAGATCTGGTGGTAGATACCAGATTCTCGGACCAGGATAGATGCAAGATCATCTCAATCATGCACTCAATCTGGAACTCCAGGAATCGCTGGACGCACGACGAGGAGGGTTATGATCCCGTCCAGGCCATCAAGGGGGCCCGAGACGACCTAGCTATTCTTGACATGCCACCACCCCAGCGAAAAAACTTGGAGATTCAGAATTGGAAACCACCACAGCCCGGGTGGATTAAAATTAACACGGACGGCGCACTGGACACCCAACTTCAGAAGGGAGGTGCGGGAGGAATTGCCCGCTCTCATCTCTCCTTTATGGGTGCATGGAGCAAGCCCATCCCAGGTGTTACTGATCCCTTCATTGCAGAAACCCTCGCGTTGTGAGAGGGAGTGATATTTGCCCAGCTGAGGGGCTTCTCGCACGTAGCAATGGAGGTAGATTGCTTGGAGGTAGCGAACCTCTGAAACTCGCATCACAGTCCCAGGTCGATTGTGAAGCCTATCTTCGATGAAATCAAGGAAAAAGCTGCAAGCTTCGTCTCTTTTTCGGTCCAGCATGTCGCAAGAGAAGCCAATACTTCGGTCGATCTTCTTGCAAAGCATGCCACCTCGCTTTCAGTTTCAGATGTTTGGCTGGACTCTTGTCCATCCTTTTTAGTCCGCAGCTTTTTAGCTGATTGTAACCGGATCTCAATTTCGCAATAAAGCTCCTTAATTTCCAAAAAAAAAAAGTTACAAGTGACTACAAGACAGCACCCCTCAAAAAAAAAAGACTACAAGATAGCACCACTGTCGTCATGGTGAGCTACCCTCTTCTTGTACACATAAACGCGCGAAACAATGATGAAAGCGAGCAGCTCCACTGCGCAGAGCCCGGCGAGGAGGCAGTAGAAGTAGTCGAGGTGGGCGCGGTTCAGGTTGTTGGAGAACCAGCTGGCGCCTCTCTTCTTGGTCGCGCCGTCGATGGCGGATATGAGGAAGCTACTGAAGAAGTTGCCCACCCCGAAGATGCTGAGGTAGAAGGCGAGCCCCAGGCTGCGCAGCGCGTCGGGGACCTGGTCGTAGAAGAACTCCTGCAGCCCGATCATGGCGAACACGTCCGACAGCCCGAACAGCACGTACTGCGGCACCATCCACCACAGGCTCATTGGCAGCGCCGCCTTTGGGTCGTCCACCAGCCCGGCCTCCCTTGCAACGCCCCGCCGCTTCGCCTCCACCAGCGCCGCCACCACCATGGCCACCAGCGAGAGCACGAGCCCGGTGCCGATCCTCTGCAGCATCGTGATGCCCGTTGAGAGGCGCGTGAACCGCCTCGCCGCCGGCACCAAGAGCCGGTCGTACACAGGGACGAAGGTGATGATGGTCAGGCAGATGAACGTCTGCAGCGCCGCCGGCGGAAAGTGGCGCCGATCCGCCGGTCCAGCGTCGCGACCTGCTTCGTGAAGAACGTCGGCGACTGGGAGCTGATGACGGCGTAGATTATGCACGTCGTCCAGATGGGGAACAGACGCAGCAGGCCCCTCACTTCCTCGCGGTGCTCCGCGTTGAACTCAGCATCCTCACCCGCAAGGGTAGTGCTTGTTACAAGAGACCAAACACATTGATTTTTCGGCCGGGGTTGTAAAATGTAAGCCTGAAGCTTTCAGAATTTTCATGGCCAAAACACTTGTAAATGAGAATGATGGATAAGCGAACATACTTGGCACATTGGCTGGATTTGGAGCCTGTGATGAGCGCAACCAAGGCCCTGGCGAGGCGAGCGAAGGGGCTGGAGTGGGTGGAAGTGTAGTAGCGGTACCTGCGGGTGCCCAACAAGAAGATGGCGAGAGCGAAGAGCATGATGAGGCAGGGGATGCCGAAGCCGAGGCCCCAGCCGATGTTGTCCTGGATGTAGCTGGAGACCATGGTGGTGGCGGCGGTGCCGGAGCACATGCCGAGGAACCACCAGTTGAAGAAGGAGCTCCTGGAGACGGACTCCTTGGGGTGGTGCTGGTCGAACTGGTCGGCGCCGAACGCCTGCGAGCATGGCTTGTGCCCGGCCTCCGCCAGCGCCACCATATACAGGGAGACGTAGAAGATGGTCACCTGCACCGGGGACGGGGAGCACGCGAGCGAGAGCGCGGTGAAGCTGCTGCACCCGTCCGAGTGGAACGCCGGCAGCGCGGAGGACAGGGTTAACATCCCCAGGCTCTGCAATGGCAGCCCAAATTGTTGGTGATCAGTTGATACTCCAATTCATAATGGATGAGAACTGTAAATCAGAACCAGCATCGTCGTCGTGTACGCACTTTCCTGTGAGTGAAAGTGTGCGAGCTTAATTGGGGGATCGGAGGAGAGGATAGACAGAAAGGTCGGGCGTTCATTCACGAAGCACCTTTGCGTCAAAGGGGATTTTATTTTGGAGGAACGTCAAAAAGGGGAAATTGACGAGAGGGGGGAGGGGAACAGACAGCACGAACTGACCACAACGAAGAGGATGGAGGCGAGCACGATGGTGCGGAACCTCCCGAGCCAGGCGTCGGCGACGCAGGCCACCAGCAAGGGCAGCATCATGGCCACGCCGCTCCATGCGTTGATCGCCGCCGCGGCGGTGGCCGTCGACTCCGCCAGCGGCCCCGTCAGGTAGCTGATCAGGTTCGCCGACACGCCGTTGTACGCGAACCTCTCCGCGATCTCCACAACTTCAATTCCAAACAAAACAGAAGCCAAATTAAAGCCACCTCCCAGTCAACCATGGGCTTACACCTGACCATCATCAGCGTGCTGCACCGGGGGCCGTACCGAGGACAAACATCGCGGCGGGCCATCGGCCGGTGGAGGCGCGCGGCGCGGGGTCGCCCCGGAAGTCAACCACGCCGGCGACCGCGCCGTCGGACAGACGCTCGAGGAGGGCACGGGTGGGGTCCATTCTCCTAGTTCCTCTGTGTGTGCCGGTAAATTGGAAGGAGCTGCACAGATGACATGGGGGGCGGAGCGATGTGGCGGCTGGGGGACTGGATTATTATACTACCGTTAGATGATTTTTTTTCCAAATAACCAGGGTTAGTTGAGTTGCCCTTTTCAAGAGAATTTCTTAATTTTCTTTAACATCAGACACAAGCACTCATATACACATACATACACTCACCGCTATGAACGCACACACGCACATGTCACCCCTATGAGAGCACCAGGACTTGAATCCTGATGGGCCGTGGATACCACCGTCCCTCTAACGATCAAACCACATGTTAGTTCGCAGAGAATTTCTTATTTATCTCGTGTTTAAATTTATGCTGTATTTGACATCGACAAATAATTTCTTTCAAGAATCCATTTGATGATAACCCCCCAGGTCACTTAAACCCCACATCAAAGGGGCCTGTGAGCAAGGATCGGCCAACAAAGGGGGGTTATCGTCAATTATCCCTTCATTGAGAGTTTCGCTGTATGATCGAAAAAAGGATCGATAGCTCGTTTGCAGATCAACTGCGGCACCGGCCGTGGTGACATCTTCGTCCCCGGCCAGCTTTTCGCATTCCGCGGCATTGTCCTGCACGACAACTCAGCAGGCCATATCATCCGCGTCGAGAATTTCACCCCGGACCAAGTTGTCATGTTCGGTAGTCTGGAATACACCGCAGATTCATGTGGTGAGCTCGTCCTTTCAGACTGGATGTCAGGTCGGATCAAGAATCCATCGGCCACCGCAGGCTTGAACTCAGAACTAGCTTCCAATCCGGGTCACGGATCAGATCCCGTAGTGGATCCGGCTGCAATCACGGAACCGATCATCGCTACGCCGAGCCTTGACTCCGTTGTGGACCCTATCCTCTCATCGGGTCTTGACCGTGACTCAAGCCCGAACACGGGCAAGCTCGGATCCGATCTCCTCTATGGACAGCCAGGGATCAACCCTGGCCGACCAACACATCAAAGTCGCATCGAGCGACTCGCGGGTCACGCTTTAGACCAGCCCGGCGTATAATCAGGCCATGAGCTCCGAGGATTTGTTCCACTTCAATGAGATGTTCGATCGCATTCAGGGATTGTCAATCTCGAACTACCAGACCTGGTCTACGACAAGATTGAACTTAGAGCGACGACAGGGAAATTTACGTCCCACCCACCACTCACCTAGTTGCCATAGTCGATGACTTAACCGATGTACTGGACTATTCATTCGAGGAGGCCATGGACATGGATGAAGGTGTCGGCGCCACACTTGGAGTGGCCACGCCCTTAACGCATACGGGCAGATGGGCCGCCATGTCCACTCATGCCGTCTATATGGTCAATACTCCAAAGAATCCATCAAGACGCCGACGCCAACGACCGAAAGGTACCGGCGGCAACCCTAGCGGGCATAATACATGCTCTATCGATAACGGCACCACGGCTGAAGATGTCGATAACTAGGGAGAGGACATTCAAGCCTCCCTAGGGAGACAGAATAGCCCTGCAGGAATACCCGAGGATGAAGGACCCGATGATCTTGACAACGGGATCGACAACGACTATCTGCCCGACTCCGAGGAAGACGAGAGCCTCAGAGTCGAGGACTTCATAGTCCCGAAGACTCATATGAGCAAGAAAGGTTCAAACGGCGGCTCATGGCAAACCGCCAGGAGTATGGAAAAGAAGCAGCAAACAACTGCACGCCAACCAGAACATGCTCAACGTCAGGTGGATGGAAGTCCGCGCAGCCGAACGAGACCTCAAAGAACGGCGCGAGAACGCATCTAAATCTTACCCTCGCCGGCGCTTACTGCCAGATTTTGATGACGAGGCAAATGTTAGCATGCTTTTAACACCGGCTCGTGCCAACCAGCCTGACCGACCCCCTAGAGGGCGTGACAGGCCGATATGGGCGCATAGGAACCCCCGATCAACAAACCACCATTATGGCAAGGACCCCATTGAATACACCAAGCCCTCCGATGCACGTAGAAATCTAGAAGCAAATCAAGCCCATCCACGATCCATCTACGAATCAAGGGGATGCGCGCCAGCCGGACTCAACAGCTACGAGGCCTGGATAGATAGGCACGACAGGGCTCAGGAACAAGCATATGCACGGATGTCTCTGGATATTCATCATAATACTTCCTCCATTCCATAATATAGTGCCTATAGATTTTTACAAAAGTCAAACATTACAAACTTTGACCATGTTTGTAGAGAAAAGTAGGTACATCTAAAATATCAAATGTACATCTTTGAATACATCGTGAATTATATTTTCAGAATGCACATGTTTGGTATTGTAGATGTAGACAATTTTTTCTATACACTTGGTCAAAGTTGGCAAAGTTTGACTTTCATAAAAATCTATAGGCACTACATTGTGGAATGGAGGGAGTACAACTTAGGGTGTTCTCAAGGCGACAGAAAAGGGAAGTGGCACTAAATTCAAAACTGCCCACCCCTCACTACTATGTCTTCGTTCACAGCCGCCCGTACCTATAGGGTCTATGACACGACGGGCCCATCGGAGTTATGCACGTCGTGCGCCCCGACTCGGGCGGGCCAGGTGTGCGGGACTTGCGGGCGGGAGGCGAAACCGACCAGGTAACACCGGCCTGCCGACGCGGGCCGTGCAATAGGAGTCGATCGAGCGGTGTGTGGCCGGCCGCTCGAGACGATTAGGGAGCGCACGCACTAATGTTTATTCCCGTAAAATAATTAAGAAAGTCACGCACATGCATAGCTATCAGCATCGGGCATGATATAAGAAAAGTTATGCTTAACCAATTCATTCATTCTGATTCTATGTAAGATTCACATAGTCAACACATTTCGCTATCTATCTATATCTATAGAGATACTAAGAGCATCTCCAGCCGTGCCCCCAACCGCGCCTCCAAGGGCCCTTTTTAGGCGCCGACGACCAAAAACCGGCCTAGTCGCGCCCCAGGATCCCATTTTTCACCGGTTAGCCCCGAAACTGGCGTCGGTGGACCCAAGCCGAACCCGACGCGCTGGGGGGCACCTGGGGGCGCTGGACAATTGGTTTTGGCGCGAACGAACGGCGGGCCCGCCGAGTCAGCGACCCACGCCTCGTCGTCCTCACAACGCCTCATTTCCCGTGGGGAATCAATGCTAAGGCTGCCGCCTGTCAGCCTTCCATTGATTCCTAATGGGAGGCGCGGTGCGGCGACGCACCCCCTCCTACCATCCGTACACACAACGCCCTCCCCCAGTCGCTATATAAAGCAGCACCCACCCGCCGGAGACGCACTTACCCACTGCCCCCTCTCTCCCCGTGCACAGCCGCCGTCAATGTTCTCTTTCCGCCGCCGTAGACGATGGGTGAGAGGTTCCCCCGCGACGGGGTGGCGGCCAATGGATTCGGTCGCCGCTTGCTGCACGAGTGGGAAGCCCACCTCCTATACGAAGCGAACATCCCCACGCCTACCGACATGCGCGCGCCGGGACGGTGGAGGCTCAGCGTCGGGGGCGTCCCCGTGCCCCCGCTGCCTGACGTCACGCGCCCCGACTACTTCAACGCCGAGGTCAAGTGTGCGCAGGCGTCGCTGATGGAGGAGCAGCGTGCCCGCCCGGAGTACACCGCCGGCAACCACCGGGCATGGGCAGCCTACTTCGAGCGTCGGCAGGCGGAGCGGCTGGCCTCCACCAACAATGCACCGGTGATGCGGGGGACCAAGAACAGTGACGGCCGCCGCCTGTGGTGGGGCGCCCCTGGCCGCACGCTCCACGCCGTCCTTCAGCACCTCGAGGATGGCAACGAGCCGCCGTTCACGTACCCTGCCGCCCCGGGCCCCCGCCGGAGCGGCGGCCAATGGATGCCAAGGGGGACCGACTCCTCTTCCTCCTCCTCCCACTCCTCCGGCTCGTCGGCGCTCTACAGCGTCAAGGCTGAGCCCGCGGAGACGTCGCTCGGCTGGCGCACCCGCAGCGTCGGCATCATCATCAACGAGGTCGGGCGCGCCTCCTCCTCGGCTCCTCCCCGCCTCGTCAAGCCGAAGAGGGAGCCGGGGCTCGCCGCCGTCAAGACGGAGCCAGTGTTCGATGATGCCGCGGCCATGAAGTGGGCGTGGGAGGACTGGAGCTGGAGCGCCAGCGCCACGCCCTAGAGGAGATCGCCGCTCGGTGTCGTGGCCGCGACGAGAGAGGCATCATCGTTCTCTACGACAGCGACGACGACGCGCTGCCACCAGTCCGCTAGGGGGACCCCGGGCAGGGGTCCAGCAGGGGCACCCGCGTGAAGGAGAAGGACGACGAGGTCGGCAGCGACTTCGCCGAGTTCGGCGAGTTCTTCCTGTAGTCGCGGCCTTTAGGGTTTTTTAAAGTAAATTTTAAGTTTGCTATGTAAAATTTTGTTTAAGTCGCCGAAGTTTATGCTCGTTTGCCGAATTATAGCCGAATTTTTTTTCATAAAAAAAATTTAAGAACGCCTTCTGGGGGCGACCCTGAGGCTGGCGGCTGGGAACCCGATCGGCCCCAAGCCGATTTTAGCGCCGGGTCGCCCCCAGGCGGCGATTTTTCGTGCGCCCCGAGGGCCCAACGGCCGGAGATGCTCTAAGCTCCCATGGTTCAAAGTGTTATAGTGTTTTGGAGTTGTGGGGTTGCTAAGGGCCCTATTTGTAAGATTCTGCGTTGTTTAGTTTTATTTGTCATTTTCTATTCTTAATTAATTTTCACATTTTAATTCACGGGTGCTTAAAATCATGGGAGTTAATCCAAACAAAACAATAAACGAGTTAATCCTAGGAGTGAAAAATGGCGCCGCAAAGCGCGTGTTAACCTTTTATTTTTTGAATAAAGACATCCATTGACATCTTAAAGCATCTACAGCCGGACTTGACAAATCCGACCCCTTAAATACCCACGGACGGGACTGGGTGCGTCCGCGGACAGTGACCGGTCACGGCTCAAACTTGGTTCTACTCATACGAGTCTCTCATATTTCATCTCTAGATCCATACAAACCATGCAAAATAAATCTACGTACTACGACACACTAGTTATGCTTCGTCGTCGAAGATGTCCATGACATCGGTGCCGGGTGCTGGGTGGATAGGAGGGCTCCAGCTCCTCCTCCTCCTCATCCTCCTCCTCCTCCTCCTCCTCCTCATCCATATATGTGAGCATCTCGTCCACTTCCGCGGTGTGCTCCGCACCACCTCCTGGCGACGACGTCTGGACTCCGACCGAAGGGAATCGAGACTATAGCTCCTTATCCGACGGCGTGGGGACATGGCTACTAGTGGTGGCGGGCGACGATTGGAAAGTGCTGCGGCAACAGATGGGAGGAGGGAAATGTGGACGAGTAGGGTTTCGGTGCCGGCGGTCGGCTTAAATAGCTAGGCTAGGCACTACCGGCCTGCCAGAGTGGCACCACTCGGCTTCATCGGTCGACGGAGGAGACGAGCTTCGAACCGCCGAATTTCAAAGTGTTTTCTTTGGTGACCCCATCGTCAGTTCGACGTGACGGACGCTCCTGGGCGTCCCATATCCGTCCCAGATTTGAACTGGATATGAGTGGTGCCGGTTAATCTGGGAGTTTGAGAAACCCATCTGGATCGGTTCCGACAATTGACCAAGCCGTCCGTCCAAGCATTTGAGATGGGTTTGAGACGCCCGCCTGCAGATGCTCTTAGATCTGCCCGTTCCCTCCCATCCAGTTCCCCTTGCACAGTAAAGAAGTTGGAGCCGTCTCTCTCTCTCCCTATGGCAGCTTGCTAATGAATCGGCAATCCTCCTGTGAGTCCCTGCGCCCATTCTCACTTTAAACTGAAGCCCGGGTCGAAATAGAAAAATTTCCCGCCGAAAGAAAAGCCCGAAAGTTGTGGAAATTGGACCAGCTGCTCCAGTGTCCAGACTGCTCGTTTCCATTTTTGGATTGGCTGTGCGTACCACACTTCCTGTACGACACACTCCCATTTTAGTGCTAACTCAGTCGTCGTTCGTCATCTAGACACCAGGCGACGTGTCGAGCACCCAGCTTGTGTGTGTGCAGCACATATTTTCTCTCAGCAAGACGTACCCTACGTTGTGGCTCCTCACTGCTCACAGCGTCACCCGGTAATACAAAAACACACCAGCTTTTTCATATTTTGTGCCAGTTGAAAATATTTAATAATAATTACAGTTACCATAATAGAAAAAATAAACTTTTAAGTCTTTTTTCTTGAGAAAAAAAGCTACGTCCGGCTTTAAATTGATAAAATCATTAAAAATAACCTTACAACAGACCATCACAACAAACACACACAACAAAGAGAGGAAATAAAAATGGCCCAATACAACGGTGCCGAGGAACAACCACAACAACAGACAAACAACAAGCCAGACTGATGTGGCACCACTTGAGTCATCTGGGTTCCTTCCGCACTTAGGCAACCATAGGTAGATCCCAACTCGACCCACCATCGCGAGAACCCTCAATACGAAGAGAGAAAGCTATAGTCTACCACACCGCACCAATGGATAGGGAACATGCTCTGAGACGGAACCTCCAAGAAGGGAACGACGGCATATTGCCGCCATCGCCCGGTTCGGTAAAGGGCCAAGGGTTTTTACCCACATCAAGGAGGTGGAGGCCACCCACAATGACGCATCCAAGGAGGGGTACGACGCTTGAGAGCGTCGCCGTCACCGGCACCGGCACCAATATCGTCGGGCAAAGTTTTTGTCGAGGATCCGACCACCTACCACCGGTCGTCCACTAGCCACACCTTCATCACACTGAAGAGGAACATACGACGAGGTGGGGAAGACCAAAAGCGGTGCAGACAATGCCCAAGTCAGGGAAAGGTGTGACCTTGACACACCCCCCCCCCCCCCCCCCCCCCCCCCCGGCCATGCACGCCAAATCCGATTTCACAGACGAGTGGGGAGGGGAAATATGCCAGGATTGTACCGTAGAGGATCCTCGAAGACGAAAGGCAATCACATGTCATTGTCACTGCTCGGACCCCGTGACAACAGCTCCGACTCCAGAGCAACGGAATAGAGACTGAAGACCTGCGAACACGCTGGGAAGCCGACTGCCAAACCATGCTGCAACCCAACCACCATGGAGCCATCGTCGTTGCCACACAAGCCACTACGCCAAAACCTACATCGTCGGTCGGGCACCTGCCGATCGTGATGCCACACACGTTCAGCCATGAGAGTGCACGAGGGAGCCAAATCTCTTCAAAACGATGCCTAGAAAGGGAAGCGCCACGGTAGATGACGCCATTGTCCAACTCTGCAACCAGAGTCTAGGGTTCCGCCCAAAGAACTTGCCTCGAGGGTGACGCAGGAGATCTCCACGCCGACCCTCCAAGGAGGTGACGACACCCACAGGCGACGCATCGTCGGCTGGCAAAGCTGTGCAAGCTTTCGCCCGGAGCAGCAACCCCAACACCCCAGGCAGTCGGACATCACTGGCCCGCACTGACCCATGCACACCCGACACAATAGAGGCACCACCGCCACACCAGACCCACCGTCCTCGTCGCCAAAAAATCTGGCGAGCCAATCCAGCCGCACCGGCCAAATCCGGCCTCCAGTCACCGCCGCACTACCATCGCTGCCTGACACGCTCTCGAATAGAGAGGAGGGCCGCCACCCTACCCCAGCACGCCGCACCCCAGGAGCTGACGGAAGCCCGCACTGTGTTGTGCAGTCACCGCCCCAACCAGGCAGCCATGCCTTCCGCCGAAAAGCGCTGCCAAAAGATACATAGGGCGACGGCGGGCCGGATAGCAGGGGAGGACTGAGACTCCCTCCAGAACGACCACCAGAGGAAACGTCTCCGCCGCCGTAACAGGGTGCCGCCGGCAGAGATCCACGCTCAGGAGAGCATGCGGCCACCAGAGGAAGCCCTCCGCCACCGTTGAAGCGCATCAGCCCATCGAAATGGCCGCCGCCCTTGCGCACCACCGCAGCAACCCCATGTGCCCACGCCACGGTCAACGCGCCCCCGTGTCGACGCCAAGCCTTCGCGCCACCGGGAACGAAGGAGGGCAGCCCCGCCGCCGCCGACGCCTTACGGGCTTTGCCCGGCGACGCTCTCCATCGGCGGCGAGGGGAGGAGAAGGAGGGGCGGCCACCGCTGTTTTCGATCTAGGGTTCCGTGCGTGCTGCTCCGAGGGAGTGACGCGGAGTAGCGGGGTTTTTGCACATTAAGGTCCTCTCAGGTCCAGCTTTGCCCACAAAAATAATAATGATCTCATGTAAGAAATGACAAATTGATGCTGGTTTTTGAGAAGGATACATTTACATGCATCTTGTTGTCCCAATCTAACAAAATGATTTATAGAAGCTCCTTTCATGTGAACTAACCACTGAAGAATCTGGGCATGGACAACCTTGTACAGTACAGTAAGAGAAGCTAGAACAAAATGCTTCACAAATCCCATCCTTTGTCAAAAATATTGGTTGCACTTGACTCGGGTCAAATACAAACCAGTAGCTGCATTACTGCCAGTATTTCCTCCGTCCAGAAATACTTGTCGGAGGCATGAATAGGATTTAGGCTATTTGTTCAGAACAAAGGGTGAAGCATTCCTATCCTTGCTTAGCTACATTACTGCTACCCTTACTTAGCTGCATTGCTACTGAATTGAAGTGGTCAGAAGCCAGAACAATTCATAGTCTCATTCATACACTCGTACTAATCATCCATAGCTTAGCTGCACTACTTCCACTGAATTGAACAGTTCGTCATACGTACTACTACTCTTATCTTGCATTAAACAAGTAAACCATCAGAAGCCATCTAAGTTAACATGGTGCAGATTATCAAACGCATACTTCACTGCATCCTCCTCGGCGTCCTGGCCTGTGGTGTAGCAGACTTGGGAGCGCCGCCGGCCGGTCGGATCAGATCAATCCGGACGCTGAGCATCAGTGTGTCGCCGGAGAGCAGCTCCTGGGGCACCGCCAAGAACATCCCCTGCCCCGGCGCCGGCGCGCCGGTGGACAGCGCGCTGCTGCTCACCGCCGAGGTCATGAGGACCAGGTTGTCCTTGTCGTCGCCCGCCGGGCGCTCCACGGACAGCTTGCACCGGAACTGGGGCGCCGCCTCGCCCGCGCCGTCCGGCCTGACGCAGACCAGCGACACGGCGGTGGCAGCGCCGAGCGGGCCGAGGGACACGAGGAACACGCTGCGGTCCTCCCCGACGAGCACGTGCCAGCGGCGCGACAGGGAGAAGCCGAGGTTCCAAGGCCGGCCGTAGCGGACCGTGACCGCGTGGCGCTGGTGGCCGGCGGCGAAGTGGTCGAGCAGCATCGCGCGGGATCCCACGAAGACGCAGCCGGGCTCCGGGCAGGAGCAGGGCGCGCACTGGCACGCGCGCTGGTGGTCCGCCGCGCCGTGGTACACCACGTAGCGCTCGCAGCCGAACACCTTGTAGGGGCACGGCACCTTGGCGGCGCCGAGCACGGCGTCTAGCTCGCCGCAGTGGGTGCCGGCGCGGCTGCAGAGGGCGGCGTGGCCGGCGCGGCAGAAGCAGCACACCACGTGCCCGGCGGCCTCGCACTGCGACAGGAAACGCAGATCTTCAACTTCCATAACCGTGGCAAGAAGATAGATATACTCCTAGAATGGAAAAGATGACGAATTTCTTCCTGATAAATACATGTGTAATAATCGATCTACGCAATCCTCTCAGAAAGTGAGATGGAAAGAGGGTTTTTTGGTTCTTCCAAACAAACTGTGTTCTTGGCAAGCAGAATCGTGGATCACTCTGTCTCTGGGTGAGAGGGGAATTGAATCACCTTGAACACGGGAGGCTTGAGGGGGAGGAGGCAGGCCTGGCAGTGCAGCAGCGCCACGTCCATCCTCACGTCGATCTGCACCGGCGCCATGGCTTCCCCCGCCGCCGTCGCAGCACCCCCATCCCCTCCGCCTCCGCCCTCTCCCTGCATCAAGACCTCTCCTTCCTCCCACTCCGGCTTCACCTCCTCACTCACGCTCTTGCCGCACATCTCCCCTCCCTCCATTGTTATTTCTGCTCGCGCAGTGTGTGTTACATGGTGAAATAAGAGAATGGCAAAAGAGGAAAACGGGAGGGGCCATTGCGAGCCAGCAGAGCATACCCAAAAACTGAAAGAAACAGGACAATAATTTCAGCCTGTGCAGCCTTCCTTGCTTTTTCCCTTTGACTGATCAAACAGCAGAATGTTACAAGAAAAGGCCAAATTCACCGTTCTAACTCTTTTTTTTAAAGTTCAGCACGATATGACGCCACTTAAAAAAAGGATATGACTTTTTTTCCTACCGTCAGTCACCCCGACGATAGCATAACACCACCTACCACAGTGTCTCTGGCGTTCATGTCAGTGTCAGTAACGACCCGTCCGCCTCTGCCGTCAATCTTACTGCCATGGGCCTCGGCGATAGGCAGTTATACCCTACCGCCATTGACTCTGGCGATAGGGTTTGAACAGTTAAAGGCCGCAGGGGCGGCTGGCGGGTCCCACCGACCGAAATAGAGCGGGGGTTTAATTGGATGAATGGATGGATATATGTTGGATATATGAATGTGTGGATGAATGGATGGATATATGTTGGATATATGAATGTGTGGATGAATGGATGGATATATGTTGGATATATGAATGTGTGGATGAATGGATGAATATATGTTGGATATATGAATGTGTGATGAATGGATGGATATATGTTGGATGTGTGGATGTGTGGATGTGTGGATGGATATAGGTGAACCCTAGTTCATCTTTTAGTTTGATTTTTTGTAACTAAATTTAATTAGAGTTGATGTGTGTATCAATGGAAGGATATATGGATGTGTGGATGAACCCTACTTCATCTTGTGGTATTGCTATATTTAAAATGAATTCATATGCATATATGTGTGGAATATTTAGAAAGGTGGATGGTGAATGTGTGGAGACATATATTTAGAATGATGAATGATTGTTGACCAATGGTTGTTGATGTAGTAATGTTGATGAATGGTTGTGGATGTAGTAATGTTGATGAATGAATGTTGTGCACACACACACACACACACACACACACACACACACACACACATGTATGTACATTTTTTTGTGAATTTTTTTAACTCGAATAGGCAATTGTTTAGGAGAACCCTTAATCCGAACATCGGCACTCGATACAGTATGCTTGACCATGCCTTCATCGGTATGTTTTATCGAGAATGGAGTGGTAACATTTTGTTGGCTTTGATCAAATTCTTGCATATATTTTGCTGGCTTTGCAATATCTTTCCTTTATTAGTCATTTTTTTCTTTTTGGGGTATTTTTTGGATGTTGGGTGAGTGTAAATGTATACACATGAATACTACAAAATATATACAAAAAAATTACTATTATATATTTATTCTTTGCATACTATAAAAGGTGCAATTTTAGTGCAAAACTGTGTGCAAGTTTCTTTCTTAAATGATGGTACCAATGCCACTAATTTATTGTTCCTTGTAAGACTTTACTATTTTAATTTTGCTTTATTATACTATCATTTTATCTTTTACTTAAGGGCAATACCAATGTGACTAATTCATTCCTTCTTATGAAACTTCTTATTTGCAAAAATTCCACTATTATTTGCTTATTCTTGCACAATTTAAAAGGCATCACTTTTGTGTATATTGCCTGTAATTTTTGTCATTGTTTGTTTTAAATTTTTATTTATTTTATTTCTTCTTAAAGGTTAATACCAATAACACTAATGTAATCTTCCTTAGAAAATTTCATTGTTTTGATTTTTTTAGTTTGTGTTTTATTTGTTTCTTCTTAAAGAGTAATATCAAACCCACTAATTTATTTTTCTTAGAAAACTTCATCATAGTGATTTTCCAGTTTTATTTTATTTTGTTTCTTCTTTAATGGTAATACCAATGCCACTCATTCATTCCTTCTTAGGAAACTCCTTTTTTTGTTGTAAAATTCCACTATTTATATGCGTAATTTTGCATATTATAACGAAATGCAGTTTCTATGTAAATTATGTTCCAATTTTGTCATTGTTCGTTTTATTAATTTTTATTTTCTTCTTCTTAAAGGGTAATACCAAAGCCACTAATTCATTATTTCTTAGAAAACCTCATAATATTTAATGCTTATATTGTTGTCACTAGTTCCTTCTGCTTTGGAAACTTCATTTTTGTATAAGTTCCACTATTATACGATTATTCTTGTATATTATCAAAAGTGCAATTTATGTGTAAATTGTGTGCAAATGTTGTCATTTTTGTGTCACTAGTTTTCATTTTCTTTCTTCTTAAAGAGTAATAACAACGTCACTAATTCATATTTTTTTTCTTAGGAAACTTCATTATTTGGTTTCCTTTTGGTTTTATTTTGATTTTGTTTCTTCTTAAGGGTAACACCAAAGCCACTAATTCTTTCTTTCTTAAAAAACTTCATTATTTTAATGTTGATTTAGTTTTTATTTTATTCCCTTTCTTCTTTGGGCGTAATAGTAGTGCAACTAATTCATTCCTTGTTAGAAACGTTTTTCTTGCAAATCTTTTACTATTACATGCTTATTCTTTCATATTAAAAAGTGTACAATTTATGTGTATATTGTGTGCACATATTTTAATTTATTTAATAGTTTTCCATTTCCTTTCTTCTTTTAGGGTAATATCAATGCCACTAATTCATTCTAACTTAGAAGATTTTATTTTTAAAATTATTTTTATTTTCTATTTTAGTATATTAGTATAGGGGGATGAAAAGGTTAGGGACAATAGAAGTTTTTATGTTCTGTTTTGTTACACATAGTTGCATGATATTGTTTTTGTTTTAAAATTGTTTATCTTTATTTTTCTTTTATTCAAATTGTTAGGTGCTACTCCCTCCGTTCGAAAATACTTGTCATTAAAATGGATGTATCTAGCTCCATTGATGTGAAGAGACGTTAGTTAGTCCAGAGAGACACACACCTTACAAGCCATGTATATATGCGAACAAATTCATTGTCACGTGCGCATCCGATGAGCTTTACCTTGCACCTATGCGTCATTCCATCATTGGTATCGTTGTGCAGCTGAGCTAGCTCCGTTCGACATGGCATGAGAAAAAGACCGTGCATTCAGCCGAGAGCTGGCTAGTCACGCACGCACGCATGCACACCACATGGCACACCGCACGCTGCATGTAAAAGAAAAAATGACTGATCCAATTAACAAATTGAGGCGACTGCCTTATACAGTCAGTCCACACGAAAATCTTTTCTAAGGGTTTATGGCATCTTCAAAGAAACATGCAAAACACCGGTATATGTCCGACCCGATACATTTGTTTACTTTTGTAATTCAATAAAAACTTATATTAGTCTGAGAAGCTGTCTGCACGTCTAAATTTTAGTATTGAAACTGCTGCACAGCCGAAAAAGCTAGAAATGATCTGTGAACAACCTTCACATCCAACGGTTGGTTGCTCGGCTGGGTACGAGATTCCCTGGTTGGATTTAAACGTAGTGCGCGTATCATCCAAATTGTGTCGTCCGTATAGCACGGTTCTTCCAGTATTTTGAAAAAAAACGTGGGGAACTTCTGCCGGAGTCCGAACATGCACTTGATTAATCACATGCATGCCCATCTCTTCTTTATGCATGGTCCCTTTTTGTTCCTCTCTCCTTTCAATCAGACACAAAACCATAAATATCCCACCACGTGCACAGTTCCCACCTATTTTTTCTCCTCTCGGTCGGATACTCTGTAAATAGTGTTGGATGACTTCCTCCCATATCATATCCACAGATAGGGCTGGAAAAAAAGCTTGAAGCTCGCGAGCTAAACACGTAGCTTGTGACTCGGCTCGAATCGACTCGAACTCAAAGAATAACGAGTCGAGTCGAGCTTTAGTTTAAGATCGTTTATAGGCCAAGTTAAACGAGTCAATCTTACGAGTACTCGTGTAATTCATTAGGCTCAATACAATAGATCAGCCACTCAAAATACAAAGAAAGATCAGCCACTAAATAGCCTACGTCCCAGACGCGCACAACCCAAGGCCAAGCAGTTGAAGGCCTAGCCTCCTAGGAGACTCGTGCGTTACAAGAAAATTAGAATTGTTTAGTGATATATATGTTCAATATATACATAATCATTTTTATCATATTTAAGGGCTTTATGCTTATATCTTAAACGAGCTTAACAAGCTAAACGAGCCAGCTCGCGAGTTATACGAGTCGAACCAATCTTGGGTTTGAGCTCGTTATAGTAACGAGTCGAGTCGAGCTAACTCGTTAACGAAATGAGCTCTAGCGAGTCGAGCCGAGCTCGGCTCGGCTCGAATTCCAGCCCTATCCGCAGACCACGTCCAAAAGTAAAAATTAACATATATTAGAAGAATTTGTGGGTCGGCATTGAAGATGTCCTTATTGCCTTGGTTTTTCCTACCCAACAACCAAATTAAAACAAAGTTGCAAATGTTCCCCTCTCTCTCTCATGCAAATGCACCTCGCCAATGAATCGGCAACGTACACCCTTTTCACTTTAAACTGAATCCCGGGCGCATATTGAAAGTTTTCCCCGCCGAAAGCTGTGGAAATTGGCCCAGCTCTAGAGTCTCCAGACTGCTCGTGTCCATTTTCGGAAATGGCTCACATGCATACGAGTACGACACATTTCCATTTTTGTGCTGAGAAATGCATCGTCGTTTCACAGTGGTCGGTGTAGGCGTGGTTGTAAGCAAAAATGCTAGACCTTCGTATGGCTTCACGAAAAGCTACCTAAGCTTTCCATCGCTAACTAATCAGCCCCCTGATTTTTAGGGGATGGGGCCCCTTCCTTTTCTTTTTCAATCAAATATCTCCACCTAAGCCTCTTCGCAAGATACGTAAAACAATTTACGTAGGTGTAGCGTTGTCCGGTTGTAAGTGTCGAGGCCCTCCCTTGTGTCAGATGGTTGCATCGCGCGCCGCCTAAGTTTTTTACATTACATTTTATCTTCTACGAACAATTTATACAAACGAAAAATGGATCCTTCACTTTTTTCCCGTCTTGCTGATTACTAGTAGTAGTGATCTAATCGCTTTTATTACAGAGGGAGTAGTAGGCACCATCCGGCCGCAACACAAGTACACAACCCCAGCCGCCTCGCCATGGCTCCTTCTTGGAGCTCGGGATCCTAGTCACCGGACGAACTCCGTGAGGAACCCTCCCGCGATGGAGGCGGCGGCGACGACGACGACGTCTCGGCGCCGCACGAGCTGGTCACCTCGCGGTTGCGCAGCCGAGGAACCCTGGAGAAGATCTGCAACAAGTACTCCATCCCCGACAGCTTCACCCCAATCCTCGCCGGCAACCTCTCCTCATGGTCGCCGCCGCCGCCCGGATATGTCTGCGTGTACGTCGACTCGCTCTCGGTATGCGCCTGCCCCTCCACCCCTTCTTCGGCACGGTACTCAACCACTTCGGGCTCGCCCCGAGCCAGCTCTTGCCCAACGGCTGGCGCGTCCTGGCGGGCTTCGTCGTGCTATCCCACTTTGCCGGTGTGGAGCCGTCGCTGGCCGTGTTCCGGCACTTCTTCGCGTTGTGCCCGTTCCCGCCGCACAGGTTCTACAGCTTCCGCGGAAAGGACAACCACGGCCTGCTCTTCGCCCGGATGCGCAACAGATTTGCCCGGTGTTGGAAGGAGGATTTCTTCTTCTTGGTGTCGTCGGCGCCGTGGCCGTGCCTGGTGGAGTGGGGGGAACTTTCCGGGTCCTCCACCTTGGATCAATCGCTGACCGGCAAGGAGAAGGCCATGGCGAAGAAGCTGCAGCGTGCTCGAGGGAGTTCTCCGATTGATCTCACCACATATCTCTGCAACGACAACCTTGCCGCAGCCAAGATCATTGGGGCACCATCTGCGCCGCAGCCAACTCCTCGAGGTGAACCGGCAGGGGCGGAGCCAGGATTTAAACATGAGGGGGGCGAGACAGCATTGATGACGCAAACGACAGAATATCACAATATACTAAGTCTCATGATAGCATTGATGATAATACATAAAATTATTGTTTGGAAATGTAAAATATATTATTATTAGTAATAATATTGGAGCTTGAAGTTGAACCAATTGGTTTGAAAAAGAATTTACCCCATTTGTTGTTGATGTCTTCCGCTCCATCTTTGACTAGTACAAATATTCACATAATTACTAGACTAATTTACTTTTTATAAGAAACATTAATTAAGCAGATTAAGGTCGTAATTTATCAAAAAAATTCCACTCCCTCAGTTTTAAAATAATTGAAGCTCTAAGTTTGTTCGAAGTTAAACTTCTTCAGGTTTTATCAAGTTTGTAGAAAAATATATCAATATTTGAAACATCATAGTTTTATTAGAATCTTTTAGAAAAATATGCACACTATGTATATTTAATTTGTAGATCTTACCATATTTTTCTATAAACATGATTAAACTTAAATTGGTTTTACTTAGGACAAACGTAGAACTATAATTATTATAAAACAGAGAGTAATAATTACTATCAGTGTAATATAGCTTAATCTATTCTACTCACCCGAGATCTAGCCATATTTGGTGGCCGGTGTTGTTGTCATGTCGAGTAGCGGCCAGCGGCAATGACAAACACCCTAGACCCTAGCAGGACACGCTGACGGCAAGCGGCAGCGGCGAAGAACGACCTAGCAGAAGTGCAGAACACGCATGTACGTAATGATGGATTAGGCACTGGGCCGTGGTAAAACAATACTTCCTCCGTTCCATAATGTAAAATGTTTTTTGATAGCCAGCCACCGTCGTACATGCATTATTGGGTGGGCTTCTCTGCTTTGGTGCTGGTCCAGTTAATTGTTTATATATGGGCTTATGTTACGCTAAAAAAGAAATGGGCTAATTATGTATTTAGCTGCGGCTGTTAGGCATATAATACGCACTACCTGCTGCAAATCGTTGAGGGGGGCGAGCGATTGGCAGGGGTCTGACCCCTGCTCGCCCCTCCCTGTCTCCGCTGAACCATGAACGTCAACCCCTCCGGCATTATAGAATTCAGAACGTTGCCGTGCATTGTACTGATCCGTGATTTGCAATCCCTTGCGTACTTGTGACAGAGAAGGCAGCCACGGCCGCGCGCGTGTCGGCGGGGAAGGTGGCGGCGAAGAGCGAGCCGGACACGGACTGCGAGGTGCTGCCTTGCGCGCCGTCGTTTGGGAAGAAAAGGAAGGTGGCGGTTGACCGTGCGGTCGACGGCGAGAGCTCGGCCTCGGAGCCCTCTGGGCCGCCGGGCTTCCCCGGCCCCTGCAAGCCGCCGTCCGCGACAGGCAAAGACGGTGACTGGAAGGCGGCGAGGCGGCTGCTGCAGGGCACCGTCACGCCGTCGCGGGAGCGCGAGCTCGCCGCGTCCAAGCCCGCCGACGTCGTCGCCTCAAGCTACGTGTCACTGCTCCAGGTGAGCACGCGCCGATGCAAAGTCAGATTAGCTCCTGTTCTATGGAGATTGTTCCTGCATGCTTCGTTGATCTGGATCGATCGACATGGCAATGATGCGCAGGCGGCGAGCGAGGTGTCATTCTCGCTGGGCCACGCTCTGGAGCTGGAGGGGAAGCTGAGGGCGCGCGAGCGCGAGCCGGACGCGCTGCGGGTGGAGCTGCGCGAGGCGAAGGCCGAGCTGGCGGCGCGGGGGTCGAGCAGGGAGCACGCGCGCGCTCTGGCGGAGCTGGAGCGGCGGGGGTACGAGCGCGGCATGGAGGAGTGAAGAGCGAGCACGCGCGCGCGCTGGCGGAACGGGAGCGGCGGGGGTACGAGCGCGGCATGGAGGACATGAAGCGCGCCGCGCTTCGGCGCTACCCGAACCTCGACCCGGAGCAGCTCGTCGTGCCGCTCCACGCTCCCCCGTAGGCCGTAGCGGCGGCGACCGCCTGATTGCCATGCCCGCCCGACGATCGATCTTCATGTTTTTGGGATGCGCTGCTAAGATCTCTTCCCCATGGATTGTCTGTTGCTATCTGCATTTCGCACTTTCGTTCATCAGAGATCTTATTATCTGGTATAAATTGTTAGAGATATTATTCTCGGTCAAACATTTGCAGTCAAATCTACTCCATCACTTACTTAAAAAAACGAGACCAATCCGGACTAGACTAGCCTGTTGGCATTTTTTTATAGAAGAAAACTCCGTGAGCACCAAATGCTCAAGTCAAGACCCAAGACTTGAACCCTAATGGGCTGCCTGTTAACTCTCACGTCTTGCCAACTGAGTTACGCTCAGTTCTCACTCCATGACTTACTTATCTGAGTTTTTTTGTGTCCTGGGCTGGGTCGTTAAAGTGTGTGTAAGGCCAACTCCAAGACGCCGACGCATTTGGTGCGGTTCGTTGGGGCCGAAACGGACAGAAATGCTGGCCCAATACGCCGACGCATCCCCAGTTTGCGTCCCCTCGGTGTCTCTGTCTCGACGCATTTCCGGCTTAAATTTACACCAGATTCGAGTTCACACGGGCGTTCGCCTCGAGACAAGAAGCAAGCCCTAGCTGCCCATGTGTTTCTTCAGAAGCTCAGCCGCGTTGGCAAGCCCGAACCCAAGGTGTCGTCCTAGTCGGGAGCGTGAGCATCCAACTTCACCATCGCCCAACCTCAGCACACACGCGTGTGGCAGGTGTATCCCCCGTCCATTGGTGCCGCTGCCACTGGCAGCACCACATCCTGACGTCGTGATCGGATGTGAACTTGCCGCACGGCTGGCACTTAAACCCTGACAGGGTGCCAGTGCCGGCGGTGCCAC
The DNA here is from genome assembly GCF_018294505.1 of Triticum aestivum. Classification (NCBI taxonomy): domain Eukaryota; kingdom Viridiplantae; phylum Streptophyta; class Magnoliopsida; order Poales; family Poaceae; genus Triticum; species Triticum aestivum. The sequence goes on from NC_057813.1 coordinate 42,775,056, forward strand.
GGTCGGCTGGCAAGTGGATAGAGGAGATTTATCGCCTCTGTGCTGCCCTAGATCCGGAGTTGCGCGCCCACTCCGACTACGCGGTGGACTCCTCGTAGTGGGATGCGTGGTTCGCAAGTGAACACGAGACCCGCCGGCGTGTGGGATTGGGTCCACCCGTTGCACCAGCTGCTCCACGGCCACTGGTGGTGGTGAAGGAGGAGGAGGGCGCCTACTTGGCCGCCCTTAAGAAGGCCAACCGGCGACAGTCCAAGGATTCCACGCTCTAGGAGGAAGCGCGGGTGGCCTGGACTCGCGCAGGCGCTGGCCGAAAAGTGCGGCCAGCGTGAAGGCCAACGCGTTGCCGCCGTCACCACCACCCGTGTCAGGCGTGGGGACTTACACGCCGCCGCCACCACCACCACCCGCGACTGAAGAGCTGACATGGGTACCCACGTACCGGTGGACGGCCAATGTGTCGGTCTACGTGTCGTGACTGCGGGCGCGACGAAGGAGGAGCGCCAGCGCCTCCTAAGGTGGGAGGCGCGGGCGCGGGTGCTGGCGGCAGAGCGGCGCGAGTTCGAGGAGGAGGCGGCCCAGCATGCGATGGTCCTGCTGCAATAGCAGGCACCCGACGCGACCCATCACTGCCTATCGGCAAGCATTCCCATGGGCGCGAGTGCAGGAGTACGTCGACCTCACAAACGAGGACAAGAACGATGAAGCCTAGATGCGATGCCCTAGATCCGCCAGCACCTGCATTGACCCTTTTTTTAATGTATTATGTTTTTAGTTTGAGTTATTATTAATGTAAGTGGACTTTGGCCAACATTTTAAATAGTAAGTTTATAGTATATTATTGCCTTTTTAGACTTAGTTTTTTTTACATCCGCAAATTTGGGATGCGCCGGCCACGTTGGGCTCACCGCTCCCCCCTACTAAAAAAAGGATAGACTCGACTGGCCACCCAAACGAAAAAAAAGGGACAAAAAATGCATCCGTATGGCCCGCGCGTTGGAGTTGGCCTAATTTCGCAGTTTTCATCACATAGTTTGTCTAGATGCTGTCTTTTAGGCTCAGATTTTCTACCCGATTTCCTTATATAGGAAGGTTCTTTTTTCTTTTTGAGGAAATATATAGGAAGGGTTGGTTCTCTTTTGTTATGAAAGAGCACGAACACCCTGCCCTCTTTTACACGTCGTAAAGAAAAATCTCGACTGCAAACCAACTACATGAGCAACTCTCCCCAGTTTACCTATTTCTGAACTCAAGAATTCTCACAAACCGACCAGAAAAGGCCCAAACATGAAAAACAGTATGCAACATGAATTTTCTGCAGCAGGGAGGCCAATATCCAGGCCTCACACTTGCCAGATCCATGACAAATTCCTTATGTTACAGCAAGTGGGATGAGAGGACATATATATGCACACGATATTATTACTGACTGACTGACAAGATCTTTTCCAACCATCACTGGCACCACCTGTAAGGCCGCCATTTACAAACCAGGTGAAGGGTAGTAGGGCAATGAAGAAAATTAACGAAGCCATGGAGATCAACCACGATCTCTTATTATTGCTAGCTGTCGAGTATCTCAAACTCCGAATCCTGAATGAGATCCCATGATTCCTTCTTCGACAGCGACACGGGCGGGGTGGGCTGCGGAGGGCGGCGGCTGTAGTCGGGGGAGGAGGCGGCGGGCTTCCTTCTTACCGAATCGCTTCTCACGGAGGAGCTGGCGTACGGGAGGCTTCTCCGGTCCGGCAGCAGCGAGTCCATGTATTTGTCCATGACGAGCACATTGGAGTTGTCGACGTCGCTCATCTCCTCGGCCTCGCTGCTGAAGTACCTTTTATGACCTTCTCTAAAGGATTCTACGTCTGAAGGTATTTCGGACCACTGATCCATGCTCTGCTCCGACTTTGACTTTGCAAACACCCACTGGTCCATGCTTTGCTCGGATCGTGTCTTGGTCAAAGCATGGCTCCCTGAAGATTGGTAACCCTCTTGAGTGCCTTTCTCGCTTTCTATCTCACAGACATGAGGTGGAGACTCTATCTCATTTACGCGATGCACAGAAACTTGCACATTCTGGGTGTCTTCCTGAAAAATATAATTTGATAAGACTGGTAAGTAATGCAATTAGCATACCCAAAAACACAGCTCAGCACATTATTATTGTTTCTTCATCTTCAACACTTCAGTCTAACACTAAGGTAACAAAGAGAAGAATGACACGAGGGGATAAAAACATGGCATAAAACCACCCATCATTCAAGAGAACCTCTAATACTAATGCAGATTACACTGGCACACTGCTACTGAAGAGATAACAGTACGTGCTGGCTAATAAGACATCATTTGAGTGAACTATCCAAGGCCTACCAGCAGCCAATACAAGTTCTAGTTAATTTATTAGTTACCAATTATTACAGAAATAGTTCAGGTAAAATGTTGTAGTACACCTATATATGGAAAATAAACCAATACCAAGTTTTAAAACTATTGCATTCAAAATAAAAAGTATTGAATATACATGCATTGATTACGGATTAGTAAGCGTCACTGTCTCATTAATGAAGGGGATTCCAAATTGGCAACCTCAGTACACATTACCCATCCTGCTAGCACCTAAACTATATATGTGGTTCATGGAGTACCTCGTATTGTCAGTATTCAGTAACCACTTTTGATGTGATTCCCAGGATAAATTCTACTCCCTCTGTCCCATAATATAAGAGCGTTTTCGACACTAGTATTTATTTGCTGAATGAGATGGGAGATTTTTCTTCTCAAAATATGATGCAATGATGCATTCACTGTCATCAATACACACCCAATCTTGTTTATGTCAGCTTAAAAATGCATAGAAATATGTTCATCTAGTGCCAACAATAGCAATAATAGGAAATATATATGTTAACTAAAAAAGGAAAACTGGTTGAACATACTTCCAGCTCTATTTGACTGCAGGCCATGCATCAATAACATGTTCTTAGTTCAAAACTAGAAACAATTCGAACTGAAATTAGCATAAAAATCAGTTCCACGACAGAAATTAGATTAACAGGGAACAATGCATAAGAATCATAATATCATATGTCCTAACACACCTCTGAAGTATGTTCACTTAGGCTTGACTCAAGTAGTTTGAAGTATATCTTCCAGAATGCATCTTCATCCATGTAAGAAGGGCAGAGCGTCGCCCGCAGAGATGCTAAATCTGGGACAAGCTTATCAATGACTTCCATATGATCTCTCTCCACATCAGAGATTGTAGCATCTGCAAAGTAGTAGAAACCACAACATTATGCATTTAAATGTGAAGAACAGTTTCATACCGCAGCAAAGCAACATCGATAAAAGATTCTACCAACGAGGAGCCATGCGAAACAACTCAAGGCGGTACTACTAACGGACATACTTAAGTTTCAAGAGGTATGGTATGGCCATCATGTCAATCTTAAGCTATTCAGATCATAGGAGCAGTAGCTTAGCAAAAAGCGCATGAAAACAAAATATGGTAACTCTACATCGACTACACTGAGAAGACCAGAACTATGCAGCACTACTAAACTCTGATATTCCTTATTGGAATTCGCCCCCATCCCTTCCAATTTCAGGAGTGCAATCGCAGTGCTAAATCCGACGGCTCTCAAACCAGCAAGCATTAAATCTATCTCCCCTTAACTGACTTCCATATATAGCACAGAACCGCTCATCAGCGGTCAGCCGGCGAAATTGGCGGCAACAAATACAATCAGCAACGAATCGCACGAGAGTGGAGGGGAGAGAGCCTTACTCTCGTCTATCGCGAGCATGGGGAAGTCAATCCAGGCCTCGGGCCTGGCGGCGAGGGCGCGGGCCGCCCCGAGGATGCCATCGGCGACGCCGGCAGCGGAGGCGGCGGCGTGGGGCGGGGAGTCGACCGGGCTGGGGAGGGTGGCCCGGGCCGGCGGCGGCTGGCGGTCGGGGACGGCCCGGCCGGAGAAGCCGACGCGGAAGGAGCCGCCGATCTCGGCGAGGTCGGCGAGGATGCCGGCGAGGATGGAGGGGGGCGGGGAGGGCGGGGTCGTGGGGCGCGGGGACGGGGAGCGGCGGCGGTGGGGGCGCGCGTGGGTCGGGGTGGAGGGCGGCGAGTCGGTGTGCGCCGGGTTGAGGAGCGGGTGGAGGAAGCAGGCGATGTCGAGCAGGTGGCGGCCCAGCTCCGACAGGTCGTCGCGGACGCCCCGCAGCCCGCGCGCCGCCATGACGCCGATCGATCGGCCGCAAGGCCGCGAGAGGGCGGGGTCACCGCCGCTGCTCCGTGCCGACCGCGACGGGCGGCGGCGGCGGGCGAGGGATGTTGTTGCTTTCTGGTTGCGGGCTTGCGGGCGGGGTTGCTTTGCTTCCGCTCGGGCGGGGGTGGGGTGTGGGGTAATGATTGGGACTTGGAGAGAGAGGGAGAGAGGAGAGAGGAGAGAGATGGGGTAGGACTCGGCTGCGGCGTATCTGCTGGGGTTTCCGCCCGGTTCCCGTGCCCGTGCGGGTCTGGGCCGAGCGCGCGTGCCAGCCGAGGCCGGCGGGGTTCGGGTGGATGGGTGCGTGCGAGCGGTGAGTTCGCGTCGCGTTGTGTGGCGCCGTGCACGGGTGCGATGGCTTGGCGAGCGGGGACACGCGACGCCGTGGCAGTCTCGATCTCTACCCGACTCGAGTCTTCCCGGAGGGGTAAACGGGTCCAGGATGGACTCAAACATGGTTTGACTATCTGGTGGGGTGGAGTGGGTGAAGTGCGGTGCGGTCCGGGAGTCCAGTCAAGAGGGATTTACCGACGTGATCCCTCACCGGTCACCACGGCCGGGAGAGCCGAGAGCAAAATAAAAAATCGCAAAAAATAGAAAATAAATTCAAAAAAATCCGATTTTTCTTTTGCAAGCTAGATGCATGTGTGCGTGATCTTCGTGCAAATTTTGGTAGAGTTTTGACATTCGAGGAGTGCGCGACAAAAAAGTTAAAACTCGGCTCTGTGAGTACATTTACTATTCAAACACTGTTTTGGCCGGTTTTCTCTTTTTTGCCACGAGATCATGAACTCGAACATCTTCCATTAAAAAAATCAAATTTTTTATTTTTATTTTCTATTTTTTATCGCGCTACTGTTCATCAGTTCCATCTAGACATGGGCACCAAATTGGATATTCGTCTTTTTTTTCAGACTATACATACATACACCCAACTACCACTATGAAATTTGAAAGGACAAGGGAAGAAATGGGCATGTTAGGTTGCCTGATTCTGGAACCTTGATTGGTACGGATGTGAGGAAGAGGTCATCGTTGACAATGTTGCCGCCGAAGACCACCTCGCCACGCTACGCTGCCGTGGATGACATCATGATGTCGACGATGGCATGTCTAGAGGAAGAATGTGGCGCACTCGACAAAGAACATTGAAGACTTAGGGGCTGTTTGGTTTGAGACTAAGTTTGACAAAGCTTGCTGAGGGAGTCCTGGATTAGGGGGTATCCGGACAGCCGGACTGTGTACAACGTCCGGACTATTGAAGCGTGAAGATACAAGACTCAAGACTTCGGCCCGTGTCCGGATGGGACTCTCCTTTGCGTGGAAGACAAGCTTGGCGATCCGGATATTGTGTTTCCTTCCTTGTAACCGACTCCATGTAAACCCTAGCCCACTCTGGTGTCTATATAAACCGGAGAGGTTGGTCCTTAGAAGGCCGATCACAATTACAATCATACCATCATAAGCTAGCTCTTAGGGTTTAGCCTCTACGATCTCGTGGTAGATCTACTCTTGTACTACCCATATCTTCAATATTAATCAAGCAGGAAGTAGGGTTTTACCTCCATCAAGAGGGCCCGAACCTGGGTAAACATCTGTGTCCCTTGCTTCCTGTTACCATCAGCTTTGATGCACAGATCGGGACCCCCTACCCGAGATCCACCGGTTTTGACAGCGACATTTGTGCTTTCATTGAGAGTTCCTCTGTGTCATCGCAACAGGGCTTGATGGCGCCTCCAATCGTCAACAACACGGTCCAGGGCGAGACTTTTCTCCCCGGACAGATCTTCGTGTTCGGCGGCTTCGCACTGTGGGCCAATTCGCTTGGCCATCTGGAGCAGATCGACACCTATGCCCCCGGCCACTAGGTCAGGTTCGGAAACTTGAACTACACAACAAATATTCGCGGAGACTTGATCTTCGACGGATTCGGGCCTACGCCAGGAGCACCGAACAGTCACGATGAGTACGGCTTAGACCTGCTGTCAGACGATGCTCGGGATATCACCCCAGCAGAAGCCTCAGATCTAAATCCGAAATAGGTTGCGTTGTCCAAGGACAGAGGGCTGGACCCCGCCCCGTAGGCCGCACCCTCATCGGCGATGGAGCCAAACTCAGGCCCCACTTCTGAGGAAGCCTGTGAGTCCGGACCCCCGGATTCGTATCCGGTTGTAGGTTCTAGTCTGCGCATTCCCGAGCCCGCCGAGCCTGGTCGGGCTCCGGTAATGGAGTTCACCGCTGCGGATATCTTTCAGCACTCGCCCTTTGGCGACATGCTGAACTCACTGAAGTCTCTCTGTTTGTCAGGAGGCTCTGGGCCGAACTATGTTCGGCTTGAGTGGGAAGCAGGCGACGACGGAATTCGTTGCCCACCCACCACCCATTTCATTGCCATGGTCGATGATTTAACCAACGTACTTGACTTCGACTCCGAAGACATCGACGGTATGGACGACGATGCAAGAGAATTACAGGAGCCACCGCTCACAGGGCGGTGGACGGCCACCTTCTCATACGATATATATATGATGGACACTCCGAAGGAAACCAATGGCGACGAGGCAACGGAGGATAACCCCTCAGGAAGAAAAGCAAAGCATGGGCGTCGTCGGCGCTGCTCCAAGCCCCGCCACAGCAATACCGGCCCTGGAGACGAAAGCAATCCGGATGGCGCCGAAGAGGAATATAACCCTGACCAGCCCGCCTTCGAGCAGGCCGAACAGGAAGATGAGCAGGTCAGCCCAGAAGAACAGGCGACGGACGGATACCCGGAGGAGGACAACTACATGCCCCCCTCTGAAGACGAGATTAGCCTCGGCGACGACGAGTTTGGCGTGCCTAAGGATCCCGTGGAGCAGGAGCGCTTCAAGCGTCGGCTTATAGCCACTGCGAGGAGCCCGAAGAAGAAGCAGCAGCAACTCCAAGCTGATCAAGACCTGCTCACAGATAGATGGACTGAAGTCCTGGCAGCCGAGGAATACGGACTCGATCGCCAAACGGCTGACCGGCCACCCCGTGGCTGGGATAAAATGGGATATCAGCCCGAATACCAGCCCGCACCCCCACGCGGATACACTACGGCCCAGGGCAACAGGCAAGACCTGCAAGATATTCTGGAAAACAAAGCAGGATAGCCAAGATCGATCTACGGATCGCGGGGGCGCGCCCCAGCGCACGACGATGACCGTCACGCCGGATACATTATCAACAAGTCCGGCCGGTCCGAACACAGCAACCCAGACCAATTCGAACTGCGTAGCCACATAGCCCGGCACAGAGGCGCCGCACACCCCCTCGGCTTCACTGACGAAGTGATGGATCATGAATTCCCAGAAGGGTTCAAACCCGTAAACATAGAATCATACGATGGCACAACAGACGCCGCAGTATGGATCGAAGATTTCCTTCTCCACATTCACATGGCCCGCGGAGATGATCTACACTCCATCAAGTATCTTCCCCTTAAGCTCAAAGGGCTAGCCCGGCATTGGCTGAACAGCCTGCCAGCAAATTCCATTGGCAGTTGGGAAAACCTGGAAGAAGCATTTCTCGACAACTTCCAGGGCACATATGTGCGACCACCGAACGCTGATGACCTGAGCCACATTACTCAACAACCCGGAGAGTCAGCCAGGAAATTCTGGACTCGGTTCCTAACTAAAAAGAACCAAATAGTTGACTGTCCGGACGCCGAAGCCCTGGCGGCTTTTAAGCATAATATCCATGACGAGTGGCTTGCTCGACACCTCGGCCAGGAAAAACCCCAAGTCCATGGCAGCTCTCACAACACTAATGACCCGCTTTTGCGCGGGCGAGGACAACTGGTTGGCTCGTAGTGGCACCACGCCACATTCCGGCACTTCGGATGTCCGCAATAACAACGGCAGGCCACGACGCAACAGACATAAGCAACAGAACAACGGCGACAACACTGAAGACACGACTACGCCGGATTCAGCGGATCCAAGTCCGGTCTGCGGAAGAAGCCGTTCAAAAGAAATAATCAGGGACCGTTCAGTCTAGACCGCATACTGGAGCGCTCGTGCCAAATTCATGGCACCCCGGACAAGCCAGCCAACCACACCAATAGAGACTGTTGGGTGTTCAAACAGGCCGACAAAATAAACACCGAAAACAAGGACAAGGGGCTGCACAACGACGATGACGAGGAGCCCCGGCGTCCGAACACGGGGGGACAAAAGAAATCCCCCCCAGGTGAAAACGGTCAATATGATCTATGCCACCCACATCCCCAAGCGGGAACAGAAGCGAGCACTACGGGACGTCTATGCGATGGAGCCAGTCGCCCCCAAATTTAACCCATGGCCAGCTTGTCCGACCACCTTTGATCGTAGGGATCATCCTACTAGCATCCGTCACGGCGGCTCAGCCGCATTGGTCTTAGACCCAATCATCAACGGATTCCACCTCACGCGAGTCCTTATGGACGGCGGCAGCAGTCTAAACCTGCTTTATCAGGACACAGTGTGCAAAAAATGGGCATTGACCCTTCAAGGATCAAGCCCACCAAAACCACCTTTAAAGGTGTAATTCCTGGAGTATAGGCCCGCTGCACGGGCTCTATAACATTGGAAGTGGTCTTCGGATCCCCGGACAACTTCCGGAGCGAAGAGTTAATCTTCGATATCGTCCCTTTCCATAGTGGTTACCACGCACTGCTCGGATGAACCGCATTCACTAGATTCAATGCGGTACCACATTATGCATACCTCAAGCTCAAGATGCCAGGTCCGCGCGGGGTCATAACAGTCAACGGAAACATGGACTGCTCTCTCCGTACAGAAGAGCATACTGCAGCCCTCGCGGCAGAAGTACAATGCGGCCTCCTCTGGCAAACCACCAATCCGGCGATGACAACCTCAAGCACCGTCAAGCGCGTCCGGAGCACCCTGCAACAGGATCATCAGGAACGCCAAGAGCGTGATTAGCAGTCCGGCCTCCGCTCAAGCCCATTCAAAGCAGCATTCGTGCCACGCATACACAATTACGCACTCAAGATACCATGGGCATAGGCGGAGGCGCAACAATGACTCAGTCAATAGTGCGGGTAACCGCCAAATACCTTCATAATCTTTCCCTTTTACCTTTCAGGACATCGCTTTAGCGCAGCATCCTCAAAAGAGCCGGATTGTCGGACTTACAGGGGAGAGACCAACCAAGGAGGCAACAGGCGTTGTGCACAGAAGAAAATACCCAGGTGGAATCTATTTACGATCATTATACCTGCTTCATCTATCTGTACACAGCCTGCCCCTTGATAGGACATGTCAAATAGTCCTATTTATCTCTGCTTAATGCATCCATTGTAAACATACGCTCAAACGTATTATTCATCAATGGGACATCATATATAGCGTCAGCTTACTATTCTTATTTGAGCATTTTTTTCTCATAAATGTTTATTTGATATTGCTACCTTACACCTTGGTACGGTCAGTTTGCCAGGGGCTTCTTATGGTGCCCCATAATACGACAATACAAGTCCGAACACTTCCCACAGTGCGACACCCCGAACTTATAGCACTATAAGCATCAACTCCAAATCATGTCTTAGATCTATAGTTGGGTTAGCCTGGCTCCCTTGTTTTGGTACCTTACGTTCCGTTATATCGGCTAAGGTAGCGCAGGGAGAACTACTGTGATTGTGTCCCGGTTCTTCCGGACGAGCACCTCAGTAGAGAAAGCCGAAAACTGACCGGCATGATGTGGCGAGAGCTGGTCGCTGTTCGAGAGGTCCTAAAATCCTTAAAGATTTTCCGCTTTAGGCGATAAATCGGCTTCATCCGATCTAGGCGTGTATAGTGCCCCAATTCGGCCTTCCGAATTCTAGGGGCTTCGCCGAAATTTAAAATTGTAGACTTCTATGGCTAAGTGAAAGTTATAAAGCCGCATAGTCCGATTGCCTTGTTCGCTGCACCGGACACCTCCTTAAGGGACCAAACATTTGGATAAAGAGTGTCCGGGTTTTCCATGAACACCCCAGTACTAATCACTTGGGGGCGGAAGTCGACGACTGGCCTACTTTCAGAATTTTATAAACAGCCGCACAGAAGGTAATATTTTAAATAACAAAAGCGCTACATAGCGCAAGTAACTTCGTCTTTAAATTACAAACATGACAGAAGTGAATTCATTCTAAAATGATGTCCTTGGTACATTCATCGGCCACGAGACGAGCACCCTTCATAACGCCATCATAATACATCTCGGGATGGCGATGCGCCTTGCCTCCGACGGCCCGTCCTTCACCAGCTTCTCCGCATCCAGCTTGCCCCAATGCACCTTGACGCGGGCAAAGGCCCGGCGGGCACCCTCAATGCAAACGGATCGCTTGATCACTTCAAGCTGCGGACAAGCATCCACCATCCGCTTGATCAGGCCAAAGTAGCTAGTGGGCAGGAGCTCACCAGGCCACATCCGGACTATGAAACCTTTCATAGCCAGTTCGGTCGCCCTGTGGAGTTCGACCAACTGCTTCAGTTGGTCACTCAGAGGCATTGGGTGTTCGGCCCCAGCATACTGGGACCAGAACAGCTTCTCCGTTGAGCTCCTCTCCTGGGCACGGTAGAACTCCGCAACGTCTGATACGCTGCATGGCAGATCTGCGAATGCCCCTGGAGAGCTCCGAATTCAAGTAAGTAAAAGAAACGCCTCCTCCACATGTTTGCTTTGCATAAAGAACTTCTTACCCGCTGCTATCCTTTTGGCCTCCTGGATTTCCTACTGTGCCTTCTCGGCTTCGCCTTGGCGTCTTTCATACTCACCAAGGCCTTCACAAGCTCGGCCCCTTTCATCTTCAGATCATGCTCCACGGACTCGTACTTCTTACCAAGGTCCCGGAGCTCTTGTTGTACCTCGCTCACTCTAGCACTTTGCTTTTCGCGCTCCTGGCATTCCAAGGCCGCCTTGTTTTCGGCCTCGGACATCGCTTTCTTCAGGGACGCCACTTCGGCGGTGGCCCCTGTCACACAGTCATGACGCTTCGGCGTTAGACTAACCAATTTTGTCTATCCTTAAATACATAAGAGCGGGGAATCACTTACCCTTGTTCTCTTCGAGCTGCCTCTCCGTGAGGCCGAGCTCTCCCTGCGCCTGCTCCAGGTCCCGCTTTAGTTCGGCAACCTCGGCCGGGCGGGCAGCAGCAGCAAGCAACACAACCTACTTATTCACATGAATATTCATTATTAGACTCCTGCGGATTATAATTGACCCTCCGATTGGTTTTACTTTCCGAACACCAAACAGAGTATCAGGGGCTACTACCTATCGGGTGGTAATTTCATACACATTTATTGCTTACCTCAAAACCTGTAAGGAGGCTGGTGCAGGCTTTGGTTAGTCCGCTCTTGGCGGACGAAACCTTCTAAATCACCGTACTCATAAGAGTACGGTGCTCTTCATCCATGGAAGCGCCGCGAAGCGCTTCCAGCAGACAATCCGGCGCCTCGGGCACAATGAAAGTCCTCGATGTAGATGGCTCGCCCTGTTGGGGAACGTTGCATAAAATAAAACAATTCCTACATTCACCAAGATCAATCTATGAGTTCATCTAGCAACGAGAGAGGGGAGTGCATCTACATACCCTTGTAGATCGCGAGCGGAAGCGTTCAAGAGAACGAGGTTGAGCGAGTCGTACTCGTCGTGATCCAAATCACCGGAGATCCTAGCGACGAACGGACGACACCTCCGCGTTCAACACGCGTACGGTCAGCGTGACGTCTCCTCCTTCTTGATCCAGCAAGGGGGGAGGAGAGGTTGATGAAGATCCAGCAGCACGACGGCGTGGTGGTGGATGCAGCAGGGATCTCGGCAGGGCTTCGCCAAGCGTCTGCGGGAGAGAGAGGTGTAGCAAGGGGGAAGGGAGGCGCCAAGTGCAAGGGTGCGGCTGCCCTCCCTCCCCCCTCTTTATATAGGGTCCCCAGGGGGGCGCCGACCCTAGGAGATGGGATCTCCTAGGGGGGCTGCGGCCAAGGGGGTGCCTTGCCCCCTAAGGTAAGTGGAGGCGCCCCCTTCCCTAGGGTTCCCAACCCTAGGCGCAGGAGGGCCCAAGGAGGGGGGCGCACCAGCCCACCAAGGGCTGGTTCCCCTCCCACTTCAGCCCATGGGGCCCTCCGGGATAGGTGGCCCCACCCGATGGACCCCCAGGACCCTTTCGGTGGTCCCGGTACAATACCAGTGACCCCCAAAACTTTCCCAATGGCCGAAACTCGACTTCCCGTATATAATTCTTTATCTCCGGACCATTCCGGAACTCCTCATGATGTCCGGGATCTCATCCAGGACTCCGAACAACTTTCGGTTTGCTGCATACTAATATCTCTACAACCCTAGCGTCACCGAACCTTAAGTGTGTAGACACTACGGGTTCGGGAGACACGTAGACATGACCGAGACGGCTCTCCGGCCAATAACCAACAGCGGGATCTGGATACCCATGTCGGCTCCCACATGATCCTCGATGATCTCATCGGATGAACCACGATGTCGAGGATTCAAGCAACCCCATATACAATTCCCTTTGTCAATCAGTATGTTACTTGCCCGGGATTCGATCGTCGGTATCCCAATACCTCGTTCAATCTCGTTACCGGCAAGTCACTTTACTCGTACTGTAATGCATGATCCCATGACCAGACACTTGGTCACTTTGAGCTCATAATGATGATGCATTACCGAGTGGGCCCAGAGATACCTCTCCGTCATACAGAGTGACAAATCCAAGTCTTGATCCGTGTCAACCCAACAGATACTTTCGGAGATACCCGTATTATACCTTTATAGTCACCCAGTTACGTTGTGACGTTTGGTACACCCAAAGCACTCCTACGGTATCCGGGAGTTACACGATCTCATGGTCTAAGGAAAAGATACTTGACATTGGAAAAGCTCTAGCAAACGAACTACACGATCTTGTGCTATGCTTAGGATTGGGTCTTGTCCATCACATCATTCTCCTAATGATGTGATCTCGTTATCAATGACATCCAATGTCCATAGTCAGGAAACCATGACTATCTGTTGATCAATGAGCTAGTCAACTAGAGGCTCACTAGGGACATGTTGTGGTCTATGTATTCACACGTGTATTACAATTTCCGGATAATACAATTATAGCATGAATAAAAGACAATTATCATGAACAAGGGAATATAATAATAATCCTTTTATTATTGCCTCTAGGGCATATTTCCAACAATCTCCCACTTGCACTAGAGTCAATAATCTAGTTACATTGTGATGAATCGAACACCCATAGAGTTCTGGTGTTGATCATGTTTTGCTCGTGGAAGAGGTTTAGTCAATGGATCTGCCACATTCAGATCCGTATGTACTTTGCAAATATCTATGTCTCCATCTTGAACATTTTCACGGATGGAGTTGAAACGACGCTTGATGTGCCTGGTCTTCTTGTGAAACCTGGGCTCCTTGGCAAGGGCAATAGCTCCAGTGTTGTCACAGAAGAGAGTGATCGGCCCTGATGCATTGGGTATGACTCCTAGGTCGGTGATGAACTCCTTCATCCATATTGCTTCATGCGCTGCCTCCGAGGCTGCCATGTACTCCGCTTCACATGTAGATCCCGCCACGACGCTCTGCCTGCAACTACACCAGCTTACTGCTCCACGATTCAATATATACACGTATCCGGTTTATGACTTAGAGTCATCCAGATCAGTGTCGAAACTAGCGTCGATGTAACCCTTTACGGCGAGCTGTTCGTCACCTCCATAGACGAGAAACATGTCCTTTGTCCTTTTCAGGTACTTCAGGATATTCTTGACCGCTGTCTAGTGTTCCTTGCCGGGATTACTTTGGTACCTTCCTACCAAACTTACGACAAGGTTTACATCAGGTCTGGTACACAACATGGCATACATAATAGATCCTATGGCTGAGGCATAGGGGATGACACTCATCTCTTCTTTATCTTCTGCCGTGGTCGGGCATTGAGCCGAGCTCAATCTCACACCTTGCAATACAGGAAACAACCCTTTCTTGGACTGATCCATATTGAACTTCTTCAATATCTTATCAAGGTATGTGCTTTTTGAAAGACCTATGAGGCGTCTCGATCTATCCCTATAGATCTTGATGCCTAATATGTAAGCAGCTTCTCCAAGGTCCTTCATTGAAAAACACTTATTCAATTAGGCCTTAATGTTGTACAAAAGTTCTATATCATTTCCCATCAAAAGTATGTCATCTACATATAATATGAGAAATGCTACAGAGCTCCCACTCACTTTCTTATAAATGCAGGCTTCTCCATAAGTCGGCATAAACCCAGACGCTTTGATCATCTCATCAAAGCGAATGTTCCAACTCCGAGATGCTTGCACCAGCCCATAAATGGATCGCTGGAGCTTGCACACCTTGTTAGCATTCTTAGGATCGAAAAAACCTTCCGACTGCATCATATACAGTTCTTCCTTAAGATGTCCATTAAGGAATGCCGTTTTGACGTCCATCTGCCATATCTCATAATCATACTATGCGGCAATTGCTAACATGATTCGGACGGACTTTAGCTTCGCTACGGGAGAGAATGTCTCATCGTAGTCAACCCCTTGAACTTGTCGATAACCCTTAGCGACAAGTCGAGCTTTATAGATGGTAACATTACCATCCGCGTCCGTCTTCTTCTTAAAGATCCATTTGTTTTCTATTGCTCGCCGATCATCGGGCAAGTCTGTCAAAGTCCATACTTCGTTTTCATACATGGATCGTATCTCAGATTGCATGGCTTCAAGCCATTTGTTGGAATCTGGGCCCACCATCGCTTCTTCATAGTTCGAAGGTTCACCGTTGTCTAACAACATGATTTCCAGGACAGGGTTGCCATACCACTATGGTGTGGAACGTGTCCTTGTGGAACTACGAAGTTCAGTAGCAACTTGATCCGAAGTACCTTGATCATCATCATTAATTTCCTCTCCAGTCGGTGTAGGCACCACAGGAATATTTTCCTGAGCTGCACTACTTTCCGGTTCAAGAGGTAGTACTTCATCGAGTTCTACTTTCCTCCCACTTACTCCTTTCGAGAGAAACTCTTTTTCCAGAAAGGATCCGTTCTTGGCAACAAAGATCTTGCCCTCGGATCTTAAGTAGAAGGTATACCCAATGGTTTCCTTAGGGTATCCTATGAAGATGCATTTTTCCGACTTGGGTTCGAGCTTTTCAGGTTGAAGTTTCTTGACATAAGCATCGCATCCCCAAACTTTTAGAAACGACAGCTTAGGTTTCTTCCCAAACCATAATTCACACGGTGTCGTCTCAACGGATTTAGACGGAGCCCTATTTAAAGTGAATGTAGCTGTCTCTAGAGCGTATCCCCAAAATGATAGCGGTAAATCTATAAGAGACATCATAGATCGCACCATATCCAATAGAGTGCAATTACGATGTTCGGACACACCGTTACGCTGAGGTGTTCCAGGTGGCGTGAGTTGTGAAACGATTCCACATTTCCTTAAGTGCATACCAAATTCGTGACTTAAATATTCTCCTCCATGATCTGATCATAAGAACTTTATCTTTCGGTCACGTTGATTCTCTACCTCATTCTGAAATTCCTTGAACTTTTCAAAGGTCTCAGACTTGTGTTTCATCAAGTAGAGATACCCATATCTACTCAAGTCATCAGTGAGAGTGAGAACATAACGATATCCTCCGCGAGCCTCAACGCCCATTGGACCGCACACATCGGTATGTATGATTTCCAATAAGTTGGTTGCTCGCTCCATTGTTTCGGAGAACGGAGTCTTGGTCATTTTGCCCATAAGGCATGGTTCGCATGTGTCAAATGATTCATAATCGAGAGACTCTAAAAGTCCATTAGCATGGAGCTTCTTCACGCGCTTGACCAATGTGACCAAGGCGGCAGTGCCACAAGTATGTGGGACTATCGTTATCAACTTTACATCTTTTGGTATTCACACTATGAATATGTGTAACATTACGTTCGAGATTCATTAAGAATAAATCATTGACCATCGGGGCATGACCATAAAACATATCTCTCATATAAATAGAACAACCACTATTCTCGGATTTAAATGAGTAGCCATCTCGTATTAAACGAGATCCAGATACAATGTTCATGCTCAAACTTGGCACTAAATAACAATTATTGAGGTTTAAAACTAATCCCGTAGGTAAATGCAGAGGTAGCGTGCCGACGGCGATCACATCGACCTTGGAACCATTCCCGACGCGCATCGTCACCTCGTCCTTCGCCAGTCTCCGCTTATTCCGTAGCTCCTGCTTTGAGTTACAAATATGAGCAACGGCACCGATATCAAATACCCAGGAGCTACTACGAGCACTGGTAAGGTACACATCAATTACATGTATATCATATATACCTTTAGTGTTGCCGGCCTTCTTGTCCGCTAAGTATTTGGGGCAGTTCCGCTTCTAGTGACCCTTCCCTTTGCAATAAAAGCACTCAGTTTCAGGCTTGGGTCCATTCTTTGACTTCTTCCCGGTAACTGGCTTACCGGGCGCAGCAACATCCTTGCCGTCCTTCTTGAAGTTCTTCTTACCCTTGCCTTTCTTGAACTTGGTGGTTTTATTGACCATCAACACTTGATGTTCCTTTTTGATTTCTACCTCTGCTGACTTCAGCATTGAAAATACTTCAGGAATAGTTTTCACCATCCCTTGCATATTGTAGTTCATCACAAAGCTCTTGTAGCTCGGTGGGAGCGACTGAAGGATTCTATCAATGACCGCCTCGTCCGAGAGGTTAATGTCCAGCCGGGACAGGCGGTTGTGCAACCCAGACATTTTGAGTATGTGCTCACTGACAGAACTATTTTCCTCCATCTTACAACTATAGAACTTGTCGGAGACTTCATATCTCTCGACCCAGGCCTGAGCTTGGAAAACCATTTTCAGCTCCTCGAACATCTCATATGCTCCGTGTTGCTCAAAACACTTTTGGAGCCCCGGTTCTAAGCTGTAAAGCACGCCGCACTGAACGAGGGAGTAATCATCAGCACGTGTCTGCCAAACATTCAAATCGTCTTGTAGTGCTGGGAGAGCAGGTGGGTCACCTAACGGTGCTTCAAGGACATATGCTTTCTTGGCAGCTATGAGGATGATCCTCAGGTTCCGGACCCAGTCCGTATAGTTGCTGCCATCATCTTTCAGCTTGGTTTTCTCTAGGAACGCATTGAAGTTCATGTTGACATGAGCGTTGGCCATTTGATCTACAAGACATTTTTGCAAAGATTTTAGACTAAGTTCATGATAATTAAGTTCATCTAATCAAATTATTTAATGAACTCCCACTCAGATTAGACATCCCTCTAGTCATCTAAGTGTTACATGATCCGAGTCGACTAGGCCGTGTCCGATCATCACATGAGATGGACTAGTCATCATCGATGAACATCTCCATGTTGATCGTATCTTCCATACGACTCATGTTCGACCTTTCGGTCTCTGTGTTCTCAGGCCATGTCTGTACATGCTAGGCTCGTCAAGTTAACCTAAGTGTTTTGCATGTGTAAATCTGTCTTACACCCGTTGTATGTGAACGTTAGAATCTATCACACCCGATCATCACGTGGTGCTTCGAAACAACAAACTGTCGCAACGACGCATAGTTAGGGGGAACACTTTCTTGAAATTATTATGAGGGATCATTTTATTTACTACCGTCGTTCTAAGTAAACAAGATGCAAAAACATGATAAACATCACATGCAATCAAATAGTAGTGACATGATATGGCCAATATCATATAGCTCCTTTGATCTCCATATTCAGGGCTCCATGATCATCTTCGTCACCAGCATGACACCATGATCTCCATCATCGTGTCTTCATGAAGTTGCTCGCCAACTATTGCTTCTACTACTATAGCTAACGGTTTAGCAATAAAGTAAAGTAATTACATGGCGTTAAATCATTGACACGTAGGTCATACAATAATTAAGACAACTCCTATGGCTCCTGCCGGTTGTCATACTCATTAACATGCAAGTCGTAATTCCTATTACAAGAACATGATATCATACATCACAACATATCATTCATCATTCATCACAACTTTTGGCCATATCACATCACAAAGCAATTGCTGCAAAAACAAGTTAGACGTCCTCTAATTGTTGTTGCATCTTTTACGTGGCTGCAATAGGGTTCTAGCAAGAACATTTTCTTACCTAAGAAAAAGCCACAACATGATTTTTCAACTTCTATTTACCCTTAATAAGGACCCTTTTCATCGAATCCGCTCCAACTAAAGTGGGAGACACAGACACCCGCTAGCCACCTTATGCAACTAGTGCATGTTAGTCGGTGGAACCTGTCTCATGTAAGCATACGTGTAAGGTCGGTCCGGGCCGCTTCATCCCACAATACCGCTGAAGCAAAATAAGACTAGTAGTGGCAAGAAAGTTGACAACATCTACGCCCACAACAGATTTGTGTTCTACTCGTGCAAAGAGAACTACGCATAGACCTAGCTTTGATACCACTGTTGGGGAACGTTGCATAAAATAAAAAATTTCCTATGCTCACCAAGATCAATCTATGAGTTCATCTAGCAACGAGAGAGGGGAGTGCATCTACATACCCTTGTAGATCGCGAGCGGAAGCGTTCAAGAGAACGAGGTTGAGGGAGTCGTACTCGTCGTGATCCAAATCACCGAAGATCCTAGCGCCGAACGGACGGCACCTCCGCGTTCAACACACGTACGGTCAGCGTGACGTCTCCTCCTTGTTGATCCAGCAAGGGGGAAGGAGAGGTTGATGAAGATCCAGCAGCACGACGGCGTGGTGGTGGATGCAGCAGGGATCCCGACATGGCTTCACCAAGCATCTGCGGGAGAGAGAGGTGTAGCAAGGGGGAAGGGAGGCGCCAAGTGCAAGGGTGCGGCTGCCCTCCCTCCCCCCTCTTTATATAGGGTCCCCAGGGGGGCGCCGGCCCTAGGAGATGGGATCTCCTAGGGGGGGCGGCGGCCAAGGGGGGTGCCTTGCCCCCCAAGGCAAGTGGAGACGCCCCTCCCCTAGGGTTCCCAACCCTAGGCGCAGGGGGGCCGAAGGGGGGGGGGCGCACCAGCCCACCAGGGGCTGGTTCCCCTCCCACTTCAGCCCATGGGGCCCTTCGAGATAGGTGGCCCCACCCGGTGGACCCCTGGGACCCTTCCGGTAGTCCCGGTACAATACCGGTGACCCCCGAAACTTTCCCGATGGCCGAAACTCGACTTCCCATATATAATTCTTTACCTCCGGACCATTCCGGAACTCCTCGTCATGTCCGGGATCTCATCCAGGACTCCGAACAACTTTCGGTTTGCTGCATACTAATATCTATACAACCCTAGCGTCACCGAACCTTAAGTGTGTAGACCCTATGGGTTCGAGAGACACGTAGACATGACCGAGACGGCTCTCCGGCCAATAACCAACAGCGGGATCTGGATACCCATGTTGGCTCCCACATGCTCCTCCATGATCTCATCGGATGAACCACGATGTCGAGGATTCAAGCAACCCCGTATACAATTCCCTTTGTCAATCAGTATGTTACTTGCCCGAGATTCGTTCGTCGGTATCCCAATACCTCGTTCAATCTTGTTACCGGCAAGTCACTTTACTCGTACCGTAATGCATGATCCCATGACCAGACACTTGGTCACTTTGAGCTCATTATGATGATGCATTACCGAGTGGGCCCAGAGATACCTCTCCGTCATACGGAGTGACAAATCCCAGTCTCGATCCGTGTCAATCCAACAGATACTTTCGGAGATACCCGTAGTATACCTTTATAGTCACCCAGTTACGTTGTGACGTTTGGTACACCCAAAGCACTCCTACGGTATCCGGGAGTTACATGATCTCATGGTCTAAGGAAAAGATACTTGACATTGGAAAAGCTCTAGCAAACGAACTACACGATCTTGTGCTATGCTTATGATTGGGTCTTGTCCATCACATCATTCTCCTAATGATGTGATCTCGTTATCAATGACATCCAATGTCCATAGTCAGGAAACCATGACTATCTGTTGATCAACGAGCTAGTCAACTAGAGGCTCACTAGGGACATGTTGTGGTCTATGTATTCACACGTGTATTACGATTTCCGGATAATACAATTATAGCATGAATAAAAGACAATTATCATGAACAAGGGAATATAATAATAATACTTTTATTATTGCCTCTAGGGCATATTTCCAACACGCCCTTCCTAACAAGGGGCTGTCCGCCTGAGTTCGGAACCATTGAGGGTTTCGGGACAGTGTTTGGCTGAGAGCCCTGATGTCTACTACACAACCTTCTTCTTGTAGACGTTGTTGGGCCTGCAAGTGCATAGGTTTGTAGGACAGTAGCAAATTTCCCTCAAGTGGATGACCTAAGGTTTATCAATCCGTAGGAGGCGTAGGATGAAGATGGTCTCTCTCAAACAACCCTGCAACCAAATAACAAAAAGTCTCTTGTGTCCCCAACACACCCAATACAATGGCAAATTCTATAGGTGCACTAGTTCGGCGAAGAGATGAAGATACAAGTGCAAAATAGATGGTAGATATAGGTTTTTGTAATCTGAAATAATAAAAACAGCAAGGTAGCGAGCGGTAAAACTGAGCGTAAACGGTATTGCAATGGTAGGAAACAAGGCCTAGGGTTCATACTTTCACTAGTGCAAGTTCTCTCAACAATAATAACATATACAGAACATATGACAAGCCCTCAACATGCAACAAAGAGTCACTCCAAAGACACTAATAGCGGAGAACAAATGTAGAGCTTATGGTCGGGTATGAAACCACCACAAAGCTATTCTTTTGGATCGATGTATAAAAGAGTTCGTACTAGAATAACACCTTAAGACACAAATCAACCAAAACCCTAATGTCACCTAGATACTCCATTGTCACCTCAAGTATCCGTGGGCATGATTATATGATATGCATCACACAATCTCAGATTCATCCAACCAACATAAAAGTACTTCAAAGAATGCCCCAAAGCTACTACCGGAGAGTCAAGAACGTGTGCCAACCCCTATGCATAGGTTCCCAAGTGTCACGAAACCCGCAAGTTGATCACCAAAACATACATCAAGTGGATCAATAGAATAACCCATTGTCACCACGGTTATCCCATGCAAGACATACATCAAGTGTTCATAAAAGACTCAATCCGATAAGATAACTTCAAAGGGGAAACTTAATTCATCACAAGAGAATAGAGGGGGGAAAACATCATAAGATCCAACTACAATAGCAAAGCTCGGGATACATCAAGATCGTGCCATAGAGGAACACGAGAGAGAGAGATCAAACACATAGCTACTAGTACATACCCTCAGCGCCGAGGGTGAACTACTCCCTCCTCATCATGGATAGCGCCGGGATGATGAAGATAGCCTCCGGTGATGGGATCCCCCTCCGGAAGGGTGCCGGAATAGGGTCCCGATTGGTTTTTGGTGGCTACCGAGGCTTGCGGTGGCGGAACTCCCGATCTATTTTCTGTTCTGGAAGTTTTAGGGTACGTAGGTATATATGGGTGCAGGGGGTACGTCGGTGGACCTCCGGGATGCTCACGAGGTAGGGGGGGCGCGCCCAGGGGGGGCGCCCTCCACCCTCATGGACAGCCCGGGGCTCCCCTGGCGTGCACTCCAAGCCCATCAGGTTGGTTTCCTTCCAAAATTAACTTCTCCAGTTGATTTCGTTCCGTTTTGACTCCATCTGATATTCCTTTTCCTCGAAACACTGAAATAGGCATAAAACAGCAAATCTGGGCTGGGCCTCCGGTTAATAGGTTAGTCCCAAAAATAATATAAAAGTGGATAATAAAGCCCAATATTGCCTAAAACAGTAGATAAAAGTAGCATGGAGCAATAAAAAAATTATAGATACGTTGGAGACGTATCAAGCATCCCCAAGCTTAATTCCTGCTCGTCCTCGAGTAGGTAAATGATAAAAATGAATTTTTGATGCGGAGTGATACTTTGGCATAATTTCAATGTAAATCTTCTTAATTGTGACATGAATATTCAGATCCGAAAGATTCGAGAAAAAAGTTCATATTGACACAAAAATAATAATACTTCAAGCATACTAATCAAAGCAATCATGTCTTCTCAAAATAGCATGGCAAAAGAAAGTTCATCCCTACAAAATCATATAGTTAGGCTATGCTTCATTTTCGTCACACAAAGATGTTCCCAACTTCTATACCCCCGATGACAGGCCAAGCAATTGTTTCATACTTAAATAATCTCAAACTTTTTCAACCTTCACGCAATACATGAGCGTGAGCCATGGATATAGCACTATGGGTGGAATAGAATATGATGATGGGGATTGTGTGGAGAAGACAAAAAAGGAGAAAGTCTCATATTGACGAGGATAATCAACGGGCTATGGAGATGCCCATCAATTGATGTCAACATGAGGAGTAGGGATTGCCATGCAACGGATGCACTAGAGCTATGAATGCTCAACAAAAGAAAACTAGTGGGTGTGCATCCAACTTGCTTGCTCATGAAGACCTAGGGCATTTTGAGGAAGCCCATTGTAGGAATATACAAGCCAAGTTCTATAATGAAAAATTCCCACTAGTATAAAAAGACAACTTATGAGACTCACTACATGAAAAACAAGGTGCTACTTTGAAGCACAAGTGTGGAAAAAGAGATAGTAGCATTGCCCTTTTTATTTTTTTATTTTCTTTTTTTTGGGCCTTTCTTTTTTTCTTTTTGGCCTTTCTCTTTTTTTATTTGGGAAATGCTCTAATAATGATGATCATCACACTTCTATTGATTACAACACAAGGATTACAACTCGAAACTTAGAACAAGATATGACTCTATATGAATGCCTCTGACGGTGTACCGGGATGGTGCAATGAATCAAGAGTGACATGTATGAATGCATGGTGGCTTTGCCACAAATACGATGTCAACTACAAGATCATGCAATGGCAATATGACAAAAGTAATGCATGTCATGATGATGATGGTGGAAGTTGCATGGCAATATATCTCGGAATGGCTATGGAAATGCCATAATAGGTAGGTATGATGGCTGTTTTGAGGAAGATATAAGGAGGTTTATGTGTGATAGAGCATATCATATCACGGGGTTTGGATGCACTAGCGAAGTTTGCGCCAACTCTCAAGGTGAGAAAGGGCAATGCACGGTACCGAAGAGGCTAGCAATGGCGGAAAGGTGAGAGTGCATATAATCCATGGACTCAGCATTAGTCAAAAGAACTCATATACTTATTGCAAAAATTTATAAGCCATCAAAAATTCAAGTACTACGCGCATGCTCCTAGGGGGATAGATTGGTAGGAAAAGACCATCGCTCGTCCCCGACCGCCACTCATAAGGATGCACAAGCCAGGTACACTTCATGTTTCAAATTTGTTACATAACTTTAACCATACGTGCATGCTACGGGATTTGCAAACTTCAACACAAGTATTTTTCAAATTCATAATCACCCAACTAGCATGACTATGATATTATCACCTCCATATCTCAAAACAATTATCAAGCATCAAACTTATCTTAGTATTAACACACTCAAAAGAAAGTTTCACATAAATTGAACACCAAGTATATTAACATTAAGCAAATTACCATGCTATTAAAGACTCTCAAAATAATCTAAGTGAAGCATGAGATATCAAATAGTTTCTTTAAAACAAATCCACCACCGTGCTCTAAAAGATCTAAGTGAAGCACTAGAGCAAAAATTATCACGCTCAAAAGATATAAGTGAAGCACATAGAGTATTCTAGCAAATTCCAATTCATGTATGTCTCTCTCTCAATAAAGAATTCAGATCTTGGTACATTATTCAAACAGCAAGCAAAGCTAAATAAAACTACATTGCAAGGATAGCACAACTCATGTGAAGAAGCAAAAACTTAGGCTCAACCGATACTAACCGATAGTTGTTGAAGAAGAAAGGTGGGATGCCTACCGGGACATCCCCAAGCTTAGATGCTTGAGACTTCTTGAAATATTATATTGGGGTGCCTTGTCCATTCCCAAGCTTGAACTTTTGTGTCTCCTTAATTCCTCTCATATCATGGTTTCTCTTCTTTTTATTAAAAGCTTCATTCACAACAAACTCAACAAGAATTCGTGAGATAGGTTAGTATAAACCAATGCAAAACCTTATCATATTCTACTGTAACAAATCACTTAAATTATTATTCAACATTGAATACTAAATGCCTCTGTATATTTAATACTCCTATCCTCAAATAGAATCATTAAACAAGCAAACATATGCAAACAATGCAACCATAACAGCAATCTGCCAAAACAGTACAGTTTGTAAAGAATGCAAAAGTATCAATACTTTCCTTACTCCAAAAATCATGAACTAAAATTCCCACTGTAATAAATTTATCAGAGCTCAATATGCAAAAAGATTCAACGTTAGACCATGCTCTGACTTTTCTAAGGATTTTTTTAAACAGCGGTAAACTTTCTGTTTTCAAACAGCAACATGCATACTAGCAAAATAAGCATTGCAAAGGCTATCCTTGACTTTTTTTATTGAAAATAAAGATGAAAAACACTATTCTAACTAACAGCAAGAAAAGACTAACAAAATAAATTGACGCTCCAAGCAAAACACATATCATGTGGTGAATAAAAATATAGCTCCAAGTAAAGTTACCGATGAACGAAGACGAAAGAGGGGATGCCTTCCGGGGCATCCCCGAGCTTAGGATCTTGGTTGTCCTTGGATATTACCTTGGGGTGCCTTGGGCATCCCCAAGCTTAGGCTCTTGCCACTCTTTATTCCATAGTCCATCGAATCTTTACCCAAAACTTGAAAACTTCAACCACACAAAACTCAAAACAAAACTCGTAAGCTCCGTTAGTATAAGAAAATAAAACCACCACTTAGGTAATGTAATGAACTCATTCTAAATTCATATTGGTGTAATATCTACTGTACTCCAACTTATCTATGGTTCATACCCTCCGATACTACTCATAGATGCATCAAAATAAGCAAACAACACAATGAAAACAGAATCTGTTAAAAACAGAATAGTCTGTAGTAATCTGAATCAAACGTATACTTATGGAACCCTAAAAATTATGAAATAAATTTCTGGACCTGATAAATTTGTCTATTAATCATCTCCAAAAAGAATCAACCTAAAATCACTCTCCAGTAAAAAATGGCAGTTAATCTCGTGAGCGCTAAAGTTTCTGTTTTTCACAGCAAGATCACATAAACTTCACCCAAGTCTTCCCAAATGTTCTACTTGGAACTTTATTGAAACAAAAGCTATAAAACATGATTACTACAGTATCATAATCATGTGGACACACAAAAACAGTAAGGATAAATATTGGGTTGTCTCCCAACAAGCGCTTTTCTTTAATGCCTTTCTAGCTAGGCATGATGATGACAATGATGCTCACATAAAAGATAAGAATTGAAACATAATGGGAGCATCATGAAGCATATGACTAGCACATTTAAGTCTAACCCACTTACTATGCATAGGGATTTTGTGAGCAAACAACTTATGGGAACAATAATCAACTAGCATAGGATGGCACAACAAGCATAGCTTCAAAACTTTAAGCACATAGAGAGGAAACTTGATATTATTGCAATTCCTACAAGCATATGTTCCTCTCTCATAATAATTTTCAGTAGCATCATGAATGAATTCAACAATATAACCAGCACCTAAAGCATTCTTTTCATGATCTACTAGCACAGAAAATTTACTACTCTCCACATAAGCAAATTTCTTCTCATGAATAGTAGTGGGAGCAAACTCAACAAAATAACTATCATGTGATTGAAAATTAAGATCAAGATGACAAGTTTCATGGTTATCATTATTCCTTAAAGCATACGTGTCATCACAATAATCATCATAGATAGGAGGCATGCTTTCATCATAGTAAATTTGCTCATCAAAGCTTGGGGGACAAAAAATATCATCTCCATCAAACATAGCTTCCCCAAGCTTGTGGCTTTGCATATCATTAGCATCATGGATATTCAAGGAATTCATACTAACAACATTGCTATCATGCTCATCATTCAAATATTTAGTTCCAAACATTCTATAGATTTCTTCTTCTAGCACTTGAGCACAATTATCATTTCCATCATACTCACGAAAGATATTAAAAAGGTGAAGCGTATGAGACAAACTCAACTCCATTTTTTTTTAATTTTCTTTTATAAACTAGACTAGTGCTAAAACAAGAAACAAAAAGATTCGATTGCAAGATCTAAAGATATACCTTCAAGCGCTAACCTCCCCGGCAATGGCACCAGAAAAGAGCTTGATGTCTACTACACAACCTTCTTCTTGTAGATGTTGTTGGGCCTGCAAGTGCACAGGTTTGTAGGACAGTAACAAATTTCCCTCAAGTGGATGACCTAAGGTTTATCAATCTGTAGGAGGCGTAGGATGAAGATGGTCTCTCTCAAACAACCCTGCAACAAAATAACAAAAAGTCTCTTGTGTCCCCAACACACCCAATACAATGGCAAATTGTATATGTGCACTAGTTCGGCGAAGAGATGAAGATACAAGTGCAAAATAGATGGTAGATATAGGTTTTTGTAATCTGAAATAATAAAAACAACAAGGTAGCGAGCGGTGAAAGTGAGCGTAAACGGTATTGCAATGGTAGGAAACAAGGCCTAGGGTTCATACTTTCACTAGTGCAAGTTCTCTCAACAATAATAACATAGATAGAACATAGGACAAGCCCTCAACATGCAACAAAGAGTCACTCCAAAGACACTAATAGTGGAGAACAAACGTTGAGATTATGGTCGGGTACGAAACCACCACAAAGCTATTCTTTCGGATCGATCTATAAAAGAGTTCATACTAGAATAACACCTTAAGACACAAATCAACCAAAACCCTAATGTCACCTAGATACTCCATTGTCACCTCAAGTATCCGTGGGCATGATTATATGATATGCATCACACAATCTCAGATTCATCCAACCAACATAAAAGTACTTCAAAGAGTGCCCCAAAGCTACTACCGAAGAGTCAAGAATGTGTGCCAACCCCTATGCATAGGTTCCCAAGTGTCACGAAACCCGCAAGTTGATCACCAAAACATACATCAAGTGGATTAATAGAATAACCCATTGTCACCACGGTTATCCCACGCAAGACATACATCAAGTGTTCATAAAAGACTCAATCCGATAAGATAACTTCAAAGGGGAAACTCAATTCATCACAAGAGAGTAGAGGGGGGAAAACATCATAAGATCCAACTACAATAGCAAAGCTCGGGATACATCAAGATCGTGCCATAGAGGAACACGGGAGAGAACACAAGAGAGAGAGAGAGATCAAACACATAGCTACTGGTACATACCCTCAGCCCCGAGGGTGAACTACTCCCTCCTCGTCATGGATAGCGCTGGGATGATGAAGATGGCCTACGGTGATGGGATCCCCCTCCGGTAGGGTGCCGAAACAGGGTCCCGATTGGTTTTTGGTGGCTACAGAGGCTTGCGGTAGCGGAACTCCTGATCTATCTTCTGTTCTGGAAGTTTTAGGGTACATAGGTATATATGGGTGCAGGGGGTACGTCGGTGGACCTTTGGGATGCTCACGAGGTAGGGGACGCGCCCTCCACCCTCGTGGACAGCCCGGGGCTCCCCCTGGCATGCACTCCAAGCCCATTAGGTTGGGTTCCTTCCAAAATTAACTTCTCCAGTTGATTTCGTTCCGTTTTGACTCCCTCTGATATTCCTTTTCCTCGAAACACTGAAATAGGCATAAAACAGCAAATCTGGGCTGGGCCTACGGTTAATAGGTTAGTCCCAAAAATAATATAAAAGTGGATAATAATGCCCAATATTGCCTAAAACAGTAGATAAAAGTAGCATGAAACAATCAAAAATTATAGATACGTTGGAGACGTATCAAGCCCGGCCTACTGTGGCTCTCAGTGAGACGATCCACGGGGATCTTGAACCCCGCGTGCCCGACATTTGGAATCCCGCCTTGGGGCGTCTCCAGAGTCACCTCCCCCCGCTCTGGGAGCCTTCGGGACAGCACCTCCGTGTCATCCGCGGGTTGAGGAGTAGTGGCCGTCGGAAGCGAATTTATCTCTGAATCGCTCAGGGATCCGGAGGAAGATACCTCGGGATGAACCCTGGCCGAACTGCATATATGTTCGGCATTATAAATAGAAAAGCTATGGAGTGAAGTCATGATAAAGTGCGGACACTTCCGATCGCACTGGGGGCTTCCCCCTGGGCAGCCACCCCTCCTAGCTGTGAGCGGCCGTGGCGGAGTAGTCCGGAAGGGACACCTTTCCCTTCTTGGACGCCCCAGCCTCCCCCTCCGGGGCGGCTTTTCTCTTTCTCTCCTCCCCAGTGCGGGGAGGTAGAGTTTCTTCTTGGTTCCTCCCGCCTCCGCGGGAGGAATCTGTCTCGTCGTCATCATACGACGTGGGTATGATGGCCTTACGCCGAGGGCCTTTTCCGGCCCCCTAGTCCGCCTCCCTGGGCCCCTCATCCTTTCTAGATGGGGCATCTTCTTCTTCTTCTTCCTCCTCCCCTTCGTGGGAGGAGTGTGCCTCATCGTCTTCGGACGAGGCTTCTGGCACAACCTTACGCCAGAGACCCTTTCGGGTCCCCGGGGCCTTCTTTTCGGCCTTCTTCTCGAGCACCTTGTACGGTGCCGAGACCAGCATCTCCGTCAGGAGAGCATCAGCTGGTCCTTCTGGCAGTGGAGCCGGACAGTAAACCTGCTCCATTGTCTCCACATAATCCTGAACAAATATGCATAACTACTTAAGGCTCTCCCATGAGTATATTGAGAAGAGCCGAATCCGGTGGTAGTCTGAGAACTCACCTGACTAGGAGGCCGCGCGGTGTGAAGCCCGCGGTCCTTGGATGTGGGAGGAGGTACTTCGGAGGCCTTGAACAACACCTTCCATGCGCTTTTGTGCGTCATGTCGTAGAGCTTCCGGAGCGTCTGGTGTTCGGCCGGGACGAACTCCCACAGATGGAATGCCCGCCTTTGGCAGGGCAGAATCCGGCGAATGAGCATGACCTGGATCACGTTGACAAGCTTGATGTTCTTGTCCTTCATGCTTTTGATGCAGGTCTGGAGTCCGGTCAGCTCCGCAGGTTCGCCCCAGGACAGGCCCTTCTTTTCCCAAGAGGTGAGCCGCATGGGGGCTCCGGATCGGAACTCGGGGGCCGCCGCCCAGTTGGCACCGCGTGGTTCAGTGATGTAGAACCACCCCGATTGCCACCCTTTTACGGTCTCCGCAAAGGAACCGTCCAACCAGGTGACGTTAGGCATCTTGCCCGCCATGGCCCCTCCGCACTCCGCTTGCTGGCCGCTTACAATCTTCGGCTTCACGCAGAAGGTTTGCAGCCATAGGCCGAAATGAGGCCGGATGCGGAGGAAGGCCTCGCATACGATGATGAACGCCAAGATGTTGAGGACGAAATTCGGGGCTAGATCATGGAAATCTAGCCCGTAGTAGAACATAAGCCCGCAAACGAAAGGATGAAGTGGAAATCCCAGTCCACGGACGAAGTGGGCAACGAACACGACCCTCTCGTGGGGTCCTGGGGTCGGAATGACCTGCCCAGCGTCCGGTAGCCGGTGCGCTATGTCTGCGGCCAAGTATCCGGCCGCCCGAAGATTTGTGATGTGCTTCTCCTTGACGGTGGAAGCCACCCACTTGCCTCCTGCTCCGGACATGTTTAGCTGTGCGGAGAAGACTTGGGCTTGGGCGCTAGAGCTCGAGGGGGCAAGAGTGGGCAAAGGAGAAGAAGGCGTGGGCGAAAATGGGGAAATCTTATCCCTTTATAGAGGCGCCGAAAGCGGTGCGCCGCCCCACTTGGCCGTTGGGAATCGCTTGCTTCCCAAGCGCCACGATTGATGGTGTGGTGGGATTACCCATACCCGTATTGATGAGAATCCCGTGATAAGGGGACACGATCTCTATTTTGACAAGACGTGTTAAAGAAACCGCCTCGCAATATGCGCTGTAGCTGGTTGTGGGAAAACGGTTCGAATAATGATCCGACCGTAATAACATGTCACGTCATCTAAAAAAGTTGTCAGCAGATTGCATTTGTGAAATATCATTCTCTCTACAGCAGTGTGTAAAGATCATTTTGTGGATCCGGACATGATTCAAGTGTTCGATAATTACTTTGGAGTATTCGGAGAAGGAACCCGCCTTGCAATGCCGAAGACAATACTGCGCACCGGACTCATCGTCATTGAAGCCTGGTTCATGGGCTACTGAGGGAGTCCTGGATTAGGGGGTATCCGGACAGCCGGATTGTGTACAATGTCTGGACTATTGAAGTGTGAAGATACAAGACTCAAGACTTCGGCCCGTGTCCGGATGGGACTCTCGTTTGCGTGGAAGACAAGCTTGGCAATCCGGATATTGTGTTTCCTTCCTTGTAACCGACTCCATGTAAACCCTATCCCTCTCCGGTGTCTATATAAACCGGAGAGGTTGGTCCTTAGAAGGCGATCACAATTACAATCATACCATCATAGGCTAGCTCTTAGGGTTTAGCCTCTACGATCTCGTGGTAGATCTACTCTTGTACTACCCATATCTTCAATATTAATCAAGCAGGAAGTAGGGTTTTACCTCCATCGAGAGGGCCTGAACCTGGGTAAACATCTGTATCCCTTGCTTCCTATTACCATCAGCCTTGACGCATAGATCGGGACCCCTACCCGAGATCCGCCGGTTTTGACACCGACACTTGCCACATCTAAGGTTAGGCAAGTTTGACCAACTTAGGTGTGTATTTGGTTCAAGCCACATCTTAGGCAAGCCACACTATGGTCCCACATCACATACACACAAAAAGTGTGGCAAGATTCCCTTAGGCTCGCCAACTTGTGGCTCTCATTTTGAAGAACTAACCTTAGGCAAGTTTGGCAACATTATATGGCAAAGTGTGGCACTCCTAGGCCTAGAACCAAACAGCCCCTTATGCATGCATGATGCAAAATGGGTTTGGTCGAGAGACTCATCATCGATCATGGCTCTAAGGCATCGGATACGTCATGTACTCACATAATCCAAACACGATGAGACATGAGAGTTTCAATTTATCGCACCATTCTATGTATAGCCAAATGGGTCGACAAAGTGACATGGAAGAACCCCTTGCCACGCTACGCCATCCCGGGTGCAGACATCTTGATGATGAGGACATCGTATATGGTCCGACGAAACGGTGAGGGGACCCACGTCATCCATCTTGACCTAGATGAAGAATGTGGCACAAGCGCCAAAGTATTGTTGAAGACGCATATACGCATGAAACAAGATGGGGTTGGACAAAAGTTGGTAGGAGACTCATCCTTCATGACCAAGACGGAGAAGATCACAACTCCAAGGCGTTGGATGTGTCATATATATATTCACCGAATTCCAAATACCATGTTTTATCGATAAAGAGAATTTCCATTTACCTAGAATAGTTCTGCCAACCCCAATAGGATTTGCGATCTAAGTTTCATATTTATGTCCGCTGGCCGGCTACCATGAACAGTTTGTGAAGGATACAAAATTAGAAGTAACCTGGATTATAGGCCACGCGATGTGAGGGGATTTGCAATTAAGAAGAGATGTTTAATTGTTTGGTCTTCATAACAAATGTAAATTTCCTCGCCTCCATGCAAATTAGCATTCACAAGATTGCCAATTGCTAAAACTCTCCTAAGTCATTGCATCTAGTGCCTACAACTTCTCCAATTTAATTCAACTTGGATGCATTCATAATGCTAAGTTCATGAGAGTTCCAACTCACCAACACATAAAACAAAACAAAGGAAAGAAAAGAAATAAAAAACAGATTATGAAATGCCCACATAAAATGGCACAGAAAACTAGTAATTATGCACAATGGGCATAAATGTGGGTCAGTGGAACATAGCCACCGAGTCAAAGGTGTTAGATGTGTCATATAGCCACCGAGTCCAAATACAAAGAGAGTTTCCATTTAGCATGTCATGTCTATATAGCCAAAGCAGCCAGCAGAGTACCACAAACCCACCATGATCTACAATCGAAGTTCTCTATTTATGGACATTTTGAGAAGGCCGGATGCACAATTCGAACCAACCTGAATGATAAGCCACACGGTGTGAGAGTGTTTTCATTTAAAGAAGTGATATTTAATTGTTTGGTCTTTTATAGTAAAGGCAACATTCCTGGCCTCCATGCAAATTAGGATTGGTGAGATTGCCAATGGTTCGAACCAGTCCTTTGAGGATATACCAAAGAAAGATCTTAACTTTTAGTGGAATATAAAATTTTCAATTTTTACTTACTATTTTGGGCATCACATTGAACAAGAGCTACATGCACTGGGTTAATCGAGAATCATTATGGTGCAGATTCTAGTGGAACTCATTTGAGCCTGGTGGGAGATGTACAAAAGCTAATCACGCATGTAGAGCATTGTTGAAAATATGCCCTAAAGGCAATAATAAAGTTGTTATTATCATATTTCCTAATTCTTGATAAATGTTTATTCTCCATGGTATAATTGTATTAAACGAAAACTCAAATACATGTCTGGATATATAAACAAACACCATGTCCCTAGTGAGCCTCTACTAGACTAGCTCGTTGGTTAAAGATGGTTAAGGTTTCCTAACCATAGACATGAGTGTTCATTTAATAACGAGATCACATCATTAGGAGTATGATGCGATGGACATACCAAATTGTAATCTTAGCATTTGATCGTGTCACTTAGTTTAATTGCTACAACTTTCTTAATGTCGAGTATCTATTCCTTCGACCATGATATCATGCCACTCCCTAATGTCAGAAAATGTGTTGTGGTTATCAACCGTGACTTCGTAACTGGGTGATCATAAAGGTGATCTTCGGGTATATCGGAAGGTACGAGTTGGGTTGCATGGTGCGGATGCTAGAACCGGCAGACCTCGGGTAGGGGGGTCCCAAACTTGATGATCAAAGCTAGATGGTAACAAGGAGAGTAGGGACACAATGTTTACCCAGGTTCGGGCCCTCTTTATGAGGTAAAACCCTATGTCGTGCTTCTTATATATTGATTGTGATGGGGTACAAAGTACAGATTGATCTACCTCGAGATCTTATGAGTATTGTCTAAGCTTCAAACCTTGCAAATGTATATCTAAGCCTCTACAGACTAAGCCCCATGGCTTATATAGGCACCAGGGGTATCTAGGGTTTACAAATGGATGGTTACAATCTTAGAGATAAGTATGTCAGTTAAAATACGCTTGAAGTGTACGCCAAGTCTTCAGGAGATGTTCATCTTGATCGTGCTGACGGTTAGGGCTAGTATGGCCATGTCATCAATCTTTAGTGGGTCCTTGGCCTAGCCCACTGGCTGGCTGACCTAGCAAGTACCCCCTAATCCAGGACACCAACAGTAGCTCCCGAACTAGTCTTCAAGCCGAGGACATTGGGCGCCTTTGGGATGTCCTCGCAAGCTTGGGTCTTCGACTTCGTAGGCAAGTTCTATCCTCCATGTAGGCTTATGGTTTGAGGTCTTCTTGGCTTTCCTAGCTGCAACTTTATACTCCAGGGATTTGCTATAGTTGATGGGGAGTGAAGCATGAAAATAAAAAAAAATCATACGAACACCCAAGATCTAATCTAGGAGATGCATAGCAACGAGAGGGGAGTGTCTCTACATACCCTCAGAGACCGAAAGCGTTAATGATCTAATGATCGTGGTTGACGTTGTCGTACTCGTGTTGCGATCCGATCCAATCCGATCCAAGTAACGCACGTGCGACACCTCCGAGTTTAGCACACGTTCGGCTCGGTGGCCTATTCTCCTTCTTGATCCAACAAGTGAGAGAGAGAGGAGGTAGATGAGATCTGAACTAAAACGGCGGCATGGTGGTGCTGCTGGTGGCAGCGGAACTGCAGCAGGGCTTCGCCAAACATCTGTGCAAGGTGGAGGAGGTGTAACGGGAGGGAGACGGGCAAGGGTAGAAGGGTGCAGCTCCCAATGCACTTCCCCACTATATATAGGGGTGGAGGGGGCTGGTGGCTCCTGATACATCCATTTTGCATCATGCTTTTATGTTGATAATCATTATTGAAAGAACATGCGGTGCCCCCATGTTTGGTTTTGGCAATTGATGACAATCTCTATGGACTAATGGTTGCCTTGAGTTATATTTGAAGGGTTTGTCCATAGGCTTTTCTTGGAGTCCATTTGTTGGTTTCAAGGAGAGTTTGTGATGACCATGGTGCTATTAAGGAATTATCCAAAGATCGGTCATGTGGGTGTTGAGCTTATTGCAAGCATGTCTTGAAGAAGAAGATTGTGTGATCATTCATGTCTACCTTCAAGACATCATCCAAATGAAGAGAGTTGGAAAGATTCAACACACAAAGCGCACAAGATGTACCGAGGGAGCAAGTGATCCCATGGTATGGTAAGCATTGTCCATTACGCTTTGTGTGCTAACCCATGGTCTTTGTGAGAGTTCTTTGTGGGGTTAGGTTGCGGTGTGCACGTTCAAGTGATGCATCACAAAGAGATCAAGTGCTTGAAGGTTGCCGTCCATTATGGTAACAATGGACTTGTGAAGATGAGCGGAAGAGTGGCTCACCCATAGTGGAGTATGGGGGAGCAATCAACTAGTCTTCATCGAGCCAACACAATCAAGAAAGGTGGTCCATCTTGAGGAGGAGTAGATCGTCATCATCTAGCTCAAGTGGACTTTGTGCAAGGCAAAGGTTTGCCCTTGATAGGTTTTCTATTTTACTGGTCTCATGGTAGTTGTGGGAGACCGGGTTATAGGATCGATTGACGTACTATTAAGGGGGGCTCTCGATGGGTTGCTTGATCGTATCATTCGTAGAGAGCTCAACACATTGCATCCTTGCATCATCTTTATTAGTTCTTGTTTGGTTCTTCTCCTTGTGGGTTTTGGAGCTTATGGTCATTTTTATGACAAGCTCGAGTTCAATGAAAATGGAGTTCACATGCTTCTTCTATGATGTTTGTGATGTTGGAGGGTATGCCGGTTCTTTTCTGTTGGAGGTTTCACTCCTTTGTTTGTTAAGCTACCTCCCCTGCCTCTTCTTTCTACAACCACTCGCTGTTTTGATGCTACTCGTCTTCCTCTATCCAACAAGCTTGAGTTTGCTCAATTCGGAGCTCATTTACGGAAGTTATGGCGGTTCTGGTTTTAATGTTTCCCTCTATTATCTTCTCTGCAAAATGAAGGACTCCTAGTGTTGCTGATCTGGGGCATGTGGTAGTACTGCTCTTCGGAGCGGTAGTACCGCAGTTCCCTGCGGTAGTACTGCAGGTGCTCACGGTAGTACCGCTATGTGGGAGCGGTAGTACCGTGGCCTCAAGCCAGGCGCAGCTGCTCGAGCGGTAGTAGGGGCGGATGTAATTTTTTACATCCGCGCCCTACGCGGTAGTACCGCACCGCGGGCGCGGTAGTACCATGGGCTCTGGCCAGGCTTAGCAGCATGAGCGGAAGTAGGGGCGGATGTAATTTTTTACATCCGCGCCCTACGCGGTAGTACCGCTCTTCGTGTGTGGTAGTACCGTGCCGGATTTTTGCGCAGGTTCTCCCTCAGCGGAAGTAGGTACGGAAGTAATTTTTTACTTTCGTGCTTTCTCTGCGCCTAGTGTTGCCTGCCTTACGGTAGTACCGTAGGGGCGCGCGGTAGTACCGCTCCGGCGGTTCTACCGCTCGTTGCCCTGTGCAATAGGCCTGGCCAGTGCTGCACATGCGGTAGTACCGCAACCTATAGCGGTAGTACCGCAACTCCGTGCGGTAGTACCGCATCGTGCGGGCTGAGTGGGGGGATAACGGTTGGATTTCTCCCACCTATAAAAGGGGGTCTTCTTCCCCATTGAGACTTATCTTTTGAGCTCGTGTTCTTCCCCCATTGTTTGACCTTCTTCGAGCTTGCTAACTCTCAATCCCTCCAATGATTCTTGCTAGTTCTTGAGGGAAAAGAGAGAGGATATCTAGATCCATGTTTCCACCAATCACTTTCTCCTCTAAGTGAGGGGAACCCCTTGGATCTAGATCTTGGAGTTCTTCGTGTTCTTCTTTCATTCTTCCTCTCATTTTCCTCCCTAGCATTAGTTGCTTTGGTGGGATTTGGGAGAGAAGGACTTGGGCACTCCGTGTGCCCTTGCCATTGCATTTGGTGCATCAGTTTGAGTTCTCCTCGGTGATACGTGGAAGTGAAGTTTGAGAAGCTTATTACTCTTGGGTGTTTGGGCACCCTAGAGCTTGTTCCTCTTGGGTGCCTTGGCGCCCTAGATGGTTGGTGGTGTTCGGAGCTCAATCATTGTGGTGTAAAGCTCTGGGCAAGCGTCGGGGTCTCCAATTAGGTTGTGGAGATCGCCCCGAGCAATTTGACGGGTTCTGGTGACCGCCCCCAAGGGTTGCCAAAGTGTACAGGTTCGGTGACCGCCCCAAGGGTTGCCATTTGTACGGGTTCGGTGACCGCCCTCAAGGGTCCCTTAGTGGAATCACGGCATCTTGCATTGTGCGAGGGCGTGAGGAGATTACGGTGGCCCTAGTGGCTTCTTGGGGAGCATTGTTCCTCCACACCGCTCCAAACGTAGATTAGCATCCGCAAGGGTGTGCACTTCGGGATACATCATTGTCTCCGCGTGCCTCGGTTATCTCTTACCCGAGCCCTTTACTTATGCACTTTACTTTGTGATAGCCATATTGTTCTTTGTCATATATCTTGCTATCACATAGTTGCTTATCTTGCTTAGCATAAGTTGTTGGTGCACATAGGTGAGCCTAGTTGTTTTAGGTTTTGTGCTTGACAAATTAACCGCTAGGTTTATTCCGCATTTGTTCAAGCCTTAACCGTAATTATTTTAAAGCGCCTATTCACCCCCCTCTAGGCGACATCCTCGATCTTTCAATTGCATTCTAGGTTGTTATTACAGATTATGGTACAATACTTATGCCTTTCTTCTCTTATTTTACAAGGTTTACACAAGGAGGAAGAATGCCGACAGCTGGTGTCGGTTCAATATCCGACGTATCTTGTAGTAGGGGTCCTAATCTAGGCGTCTTGGAGCGATGGTAACATGGACACGTGATTTTACCTAGGTTCGGGCCCTCTTGATGGAGGTAAAACCCTACGTCCTGCTTTTGATTGTATTCATATGGGGTATAGTACAGAGTACATGTGTCTACCCCGAGATTGTAGTAATGAATATGAGATTGTATATTGACTAGCCTGGCCTCGGTTTATATAATACACCGGAGGCCTAGGGTTTAGGAGAGTCCTCGCCTTGGGCGCCAAGTCTTGTGGAGTCTTCCTTGTATGCGGCAGGGGTTGTCCGAACTGGCCCGTGAGTATATGGCCATGGGGGTCCTCGGCCCAATC
This sequence comes from Triticum aestivum, assembly GCF_018294505.1. Lineage (NCBI taxonomy): Eukaryota > Viridiplantae > Streptophyta > Magnoliopsida > Poales > Poaceae > Triticum > Triticum aestivum. The sequence goes on from NC_057813.1 coordinate 42,812,755, forward strand.
CAACTGATCGGGAGATGACATGGTGAGTACCCCCTAGTCCAAGACACCGTCAGTAGCCCCCTGAACCGATCTTCAAGTTGGGGACGCTCCTCGATTCTTCCGAACTATTCTTCATCTTCGGTCGTCGGTCTTGAAAACGGGTTCAAAAAATCTTCTCATCTTCGATCTTGAGGATCGCCGAAGTGCATCCGAAGAGTTTACACATTGGGTATCCGAGGAGCCCCTTTAAGTTTCCGGCCTTTATCAATGCCTTGTTATTTTTATGCCACGCCTCGGGTTTGAAGTTGTTCCCGAGCGGCAACATCCTCTTGCATCCGAGCTCCAACGCCGGACTACATTTGAGGTATCTTTAGCAGCCGAGCACCAACGCCGGACCGCTTCCGAGCTCCAACGCCGGAGTGTATCCGAGCTCCAACGCCGGACTATGTCCAAGCTCAAACGCCTGACTGTATCCGAGCTCCAACGCCGGACTATGTCCAAGCTCCAACGCCGGACTGTATCCGAGCTCCAATGCTGGACTATGTCCAAGCTCCAACGCCGGACTATATTCGAGGTGTCATAGATCACCTTGGTTCAAAAAGTTGAAGGAGTTTAGCCGAGCTTAATGCCGGAAATGCCTTCAAGGTGCGTGTTGGCCTAATATCCAGGATGCACCTGAAGGAAAAAAATCAAACCGCTGACCTTAGTAGCCCCTGAGACTCGGGTCGATTCATAAAATCAGCCTGATGATCAATTCCCAGCTCGGCAACATACTTAGGGATAGAAACGCGATGTGCAAAGTCCTCGAGACTCAGGTTGGGTGCGGCCGACCAACCCGAGGATAATAATCTCCTCAAAAACTATATTGCACTTTAAATTTTCTGCATTGGATTGTCAATGCAGTAGCCCCCGAGACACTGGTCAGGGGATCGATGTACCCCTTTAATATTTGTAAATGATAAGCACGAAGCCCAGTAGCCCCCGAGCCTTAATGTGGGCACGGGTGGCTGAATTAAGGATCGATGTCCGAAGTAAAATCACAAATTATGTGTAATGATTCTATGTATCCAAGTACTTTACGTCATTATTTTGACTCCATTGCGACCGTTTATCAGTTGAAAGTGGCCCATCGTCGGCTTCTACCCCTTGGTAGATACTACGCAGGGTGTTTCCGCACTAACAAAACAACCCTTAGCCGACGTCTCGGTGCCCGGAGGCGGTTGTGTTAGCAGAAACGAAGCAATCAGATATGTGGGCTTTATAACTTTCCCTTAGTCATAGGAGCTTTAAACTGGGGAAGCTAGCTATGAGCCCCCGGTTAGTGTTCGGCATTGGTGACGAGGTCAAGCCGTAAACACTTCGGCCAATGTTATGAAAGGCCCGTCATTTAATACAGTCATCGGACCGCTGACCAGTTTACGCTTATTGCAGTCAGTTTTCGGCTTTCTTCACTGCGGTGCTTAACCATGCGAGCTGTAAGCACAATCGCAGTGGTTCTCCCTTTGCACACCTAGCCGAACAAAGCGGAACATAGGAGGCAAGCGCAGGAGCCGGGCAACCCAACTATTGACCGGAGACACAATTCGAAACTGATGCATATATAGCAATATCCGAGAACTTTTGCCGAATCTCTAAAGGTGTCCGGCGTTGCACTGCGAGACTTATGCGGAAAATACACAAATGGTTGAAAAGTGCCATAGGATTGGAAAACCAAAAACGTCAGTAAAAACTCGATGTCCGAACTAAATCAATTGTTCGGTGCCAATCAGAAAATTGGTCTTAGAAGAAAAGAATTGTGCTTCTGTCGTGCTTTAACATGACACGTCCTATCTCAAGACTTCAACCTTCTATCCCGAAGGCGGAGTACTTCTCATTAGGCCAGTTAGCAAACTTTAGCGGCTTTGAGAGAGAAATTAGGCTCCCCGGCTATTGACCACACACCTGTGTCGAAAAAAGGAGTGATAGAAAAAAGACTTTACAACGACTAGGAAGAAGAACATTTATTATAAAACAGCTCACATAAATTTAAGAGCCCCCGAGTGACTTGGGTAGAAGAATTTTATGTATAATGATTGTATGTACCGAAGTACTTATATCATATCTATGTTCACCCGAACTTTATACGCATCTTAACCGACAATCGACTTCTCCCTCTTCAGTCAAGGACCGAAAAGTGTTATGTACTCCACCTGTCGAGAATATCGACGATGTTTCCGATAACCAGGCAATCAGGCCATAAGGCTGTAACAGACAAAGCGCGCTCAGGGAATTTATGCTATATTACCGACAAAGTGTAAGAAGCATCTTCGAAGAAAATAGTACCCCCACCGATACCTTTCTTCGGTTGCTCACTATGAGACTTGTGCAATAGATTTTTTGTACTCATGAGTTCCGTTGTGTGCCGACCATTATTGAAAACAATAAGAGCGCTAGCTTTCGGCTTCACCCAGTCTGAGGTCCGGCTCGGGTGACCCGATCGTGACAATCGCAGAGGTGCTCCCTTTACTCCCTAGCCAAACAATCGGGAATGTAGGGGTAAACACAGGAGCAAGGCAAACCAGCTTGCAAATCACTTAGGTCAATATGGTGCATATTGTGGCATAATACACGAACAAGGAACGAAGCCGTACAAGTATAATCATATGCAAGAGGAAAAGCTCCCGCAAGGGAGCCCCCAAGTAAACGGGGTATTTGAATTTGTGCGTTACAAACAAAGTTTGGACAAGGAAGTTTTTCACAAACAACTTTTTGCTAAAAAAAAGTATAATGCTTGGTCGAACCGAACAAAATTGAAATTTTAAAACTTTGAGCATGAAAGCGACTTAGCTGGTTAATGTGCTCGGTGTTGATGATGCGATTCGGGCTTGTGGCGGGACGAAGACGCCCATTGATCTGTGACAGATCCAACAAGGTTGGCAGTCCTCGGCATGGCCGAGGTCCCAGCCCCCAAGCCCGAGGTGTCCGAGCAAGGAGTTCGGCACTCCGGAGTAGTGACATAGCACGACCAATGTAGGCAGGCAGAGTGACGCTGAAGTCCCCGGCGTGGGTTAATGAAGTGTTGACGAAGCCCCCCGGCGAGCGGAGGTGATGTGGTATGCCAGTACACCGAGATGACAACACTGCCCGACCAGGATCATTTACCTATGCACAAAAAATAGTGCAAACTGGAGATAATAGTAATAATAATAAATTAAAATAAATAATTTATGCAAAGCGAGTAGTAAAAGAAATATGGACTGTGCACCAAACACTCGATGAGGTAGAGCTCTCTCGGCGATGCCGAAGTCCCCGAGGCCCCGAACATGTCGGTATGGCAGTTCGACCAATAAGGTGATCACGCGAGCCGATATATGCCGATTGGGATGACGACGTCGGCTTGCCGAAGTGACTGCATGACACAGTCGAAGTAGATTACCGGGTCCGAGCTCAATGGTGGCGAAGGAGTGATAACCTCTATTTTATAGGGCGGATCTGGTTGTAGATGTGACGTTTGTGAGACTGCGGACAAAAATCCGGATGCACTACTATTCAATTAGATTTCAAAGGCAATGGTGCAAAAACCAGCACTTGATGCTCGTGTACGCACACGGCCGAAAACACCACTAATGGATGGTGATGGCCATATGTGCTGAATTAAAAAAGGAAAAATCATAAAGAGAAAAGGAAAGAACTCCCTTCTGATGACGCTACCGTCCGTGCAGAGTGTCCTCAGATCTTCACGGTACTGGCCATCCTAGGCATGTGTACCCCTCGGGACCCAGCGCAAGAGTATGTTCGTCTTGTTCTGGAGTACCATACTGTAAAACCGGTAGTCAATTGCGTTGGCAGTGCTTTTAGATCTATGCACTTTTGAGCGAAAGGTAGCAGAGGACCAGCGGTCAGAGTAGTAGATGCTGCCACCTAAGAAGCCGGTCATGGACAAACCAACCAGGCCATCGCGTGTACCAAATTAGCAATCCAATACGGATTAGCACAGCCAAACCAAAGAAGGATATTTATTAATAGGATATGGAAAACTTCCCTTCTAATGGGCGCTTTGCTTTTTAGTTCGGCCAGGGGATCTGTGCTGCCCGTAATTCCTCCCCGTGACTTGCTCTTCGGGTGAGACAACATGCATTGCTGCCGCCTAGACCGTCCGGATGTGTATGATGCCGCTTTATCAATCTGCATAAACACTGCCGCCAGCCGTCATGTACTTGAGATTGGATTGAGCCGGTCGCCGGACGTGCCTCAGTAACTTTTTCCGAGGTCGAAAATTGATGACCGGATTTGCAGATCGCCGGCGACCGCGCGTGATGCACTCCATAACTTCTCCTCTGTCCGGCCTACAAACAAAATTGCGCTAGACAGCCGTAATAATTCTCAAGGAAACAAAACAAAATATAACTGAAGGCGTAACACCTGATTTATGCCGTTGATCCGTGACACACCTAGCAGGCTCTCAATGAAAACACCAATGTCGGTTCAATATTCGACGTATCTCGTAGTAGGGGTCCTGAACTAGGCGTCTTGGAGCGATGGTAACATGGACACGGGATTTTACCCAGGTTCGGGCCCTCTTGATGGAGGTAAAACCCTACGTCCTGCTTTTGATTGTATTCATATGAGGTATAGTACAGAGTACATGTGTCTACTACGAGATTGTAGTAATGAATATGAGATTGTCTATTGACTAGCCTGGCCTCGGTTTATATAATACACCGGAGGCCTAGGGTTTAGGAGAGTCCTCGCCTTGGGCGCCAAGTCTTGTGGAGTTTTCTTGTATGCGGCAGGGGTTGTCCAAACTGGCCCATGAGTATACGGCCATGGGGTCTCGGCCCAATCCAACTGATCGGGAGATGACGTGGTGAGTACCCCCTAGTCCAGGACACTGTCAGCTGGAATTCTGGACCGGAAAGGAGCAAATCTGAGATACCTATGCTGCACAACTCCAAAAGTCCTGAAAATTTACGGAGAATTATTTTGGAATATATAAAAAATATTGGGAAAAGAAATACCATAGGGGGACCCACAGGATGGCCACAAGCCTAGGGGCGCGCCCTACCCCCCTAGGCGCGCCCCCTAGGTCTTGTGGGCCCGCTGGCAGGTCTCTGATTTTGGCTTGAACTACGTCGATATTTCCCCAAAGAGGAAGGGATGATGCAGCACAACAACGGTAGGTATTTTCCTCAGTGATGAGACCAAGGTTATCGAACCAGTAGGAGAACCAAGCAACAAAGAACAAATACTTGCAACCCAACGTGTTAAAGTGGTTATCAATTCCTTTCGGGTAATGGCGCCAAAAATTGGCACGTGGACGGGTGAAAGTTCTAATAAAGTGATAGGTGCAACTAAAAGCAAATAAAATTCAGCGAGGTATTTTTGTGTTTTTGGATTAATAGATCTGAAAATAAAAGCAAATAAAAACATATCTCGAAGGCAAATATGATAAAGAAGAGACCGGGGCCCGTAGATTTCACTAGTGGCTTCTCTCAAGAAAAATAGCATACGATGGGTAAACAAATTATTGTTGGGCAATTGATAGAACTTCAAATAATCATGACGATATCTAGGCAATGATCACTATTTAGGCATCACGTCCAAGATTAGTAGACCGACTCCTGCCTGCATCTACTACTATTACTCCACACATCGACCGCTATCCAGCATGCATTCAGTGTATTAAGTTCATGGAGAAACAAAGTAATGCAATAAGAATGAGGACATGATGTAGACAAGATATATTCATGTAGAAATAGACCCCATCTTGTTATCCTTAATAGCAACGATACATACGTGTCGGTTCCTCTTCTGTCACTAGGATCAAGCACCGTAAGATCGAACCCATCACAAAGCACATCTTCCCATGGCAAGAAAAATCGATCTAGTTGGCCTAACTAAACCAAAGATTCGAAGAAGAAATACGAGGCTATAAGTAATCATGCATATAAGAGATCAAAAGACTCAAGTAACTTTCATGGATAAAAACATAGATCTGATCATAAACTCAAAGTTCATCGAATCCCAACAGAAACACCGCAAAAAGAGTTACATCAAATAGATCTCCAAGAGACCATTGTATTGGGAATCAAGAGAGAGAGAGAGAGAGAGGAAGCCATGTAGCTACTAACTACGGACCCGTAGGTCTACAATGAACTACTCACGCATCATCGGAGAGGCACAATTGAGGATGATGAACCCCTCTGTGATGGTGTCTAGATTGGATCTGGTGGTTCTAGAACTTGCGGCAGCTGGAATTGATTTTCGTCGACTCCCCTAGGGTTTCTGGAATATTGGGGTATTTATAGAGCAAAGAGGCGGTGCGGGAGGCGGCCAAGGTGGGCATAACCCACCTGGGCGCGCCTGGGCCCCCCAGGCGCGCTCTCGTGGGTTATGCTCCGCTCGGAGCTCCCCTCAGGTACTTTCTTGGCCCAACAAGTGTCTTCTAGTCTAGAAAAAATCCACAAAAAGTTTCGCTGTATTTGGACTCCATTGGATATTAATTTCCTGCGATGTAAAAAACAAGCAGAAAACAACAACTGGCACTTGGCACTATGTCAATAGGTTAGTCTCAAAAATAATATAAAGTTGCTATAAAATGATTGTAAAACATCCAAGAATGATAATATAATAACATGGAACAATCAAAAATTATAGATACATTGGAGACGTATCAACATGCCCAAGCTTAATTCCCACATGTTCTCGAGTAGGTAAATGATAAAAATAGAATTTTTGATGTGGAATACTGCCTAACATGTTCATCACACATTCTTTTCTTTGTAACATGGACATTTGGACTTTTATATGGTTTAAAGAAATAGTCTAGTTTTGACATGAAGACTTTAATACTCAAGCATATCAACAAGCAAACATGTCTTTCAAAATATCAACACTAAAGCAAGTTATCCCTAGCCCATTATGATCAATCATTGATCCATTCATGAAACACACTCGCATATTAGCTACACCCAATGCTCAAGTACGATCATAGTGCCCCTTACTTGGTGCTTTATAAGAGAAGATGAAGACTCAAGTAAAAATAAAAATTGCATAAAGTAAATAGAAAGGCCCTTTCATGGAGGGAAGTAGGGATTTGTAGAGGTGCGAGAGCTCAAAGCAAAAAATAGAGATAAAAACATTTTGGGTGGCATGCTTTTCGTGTCAACGAAAATGACCGAGTAGTTCCCAATACTTTCCATGCTAGATATATCATAGGCGGTTCCCAAACTAAAAATAAAGTTTATTCATTTCTCCATCATACTTTCACTTTTCATGGCTAACCGTATCCACGGGTGCCTTCCATACCAACACTTTATTTGACAACATAAAGTAAATTCATATTTTATTTCTGGACTGGGCAACCCTAATACCTACTCTCGTGCAATGACAAATTAATAAACACTCATCTTGAGAATAACACATCTAGCATTGAAATATGTTAGCCACCCCCTACCGTTTCAAGAGCGGTATGAGCACACAAAAGAGAAATTTATTTTGAAAATTAGAGATGACACATACAAATTTTCTTAGAACGGCAAAAGAATACCGCATATAGGTAGGTATAGTGGACTCATATGGCAAAATCTGCTTCAAAGGATTTTGGATGCACAAGTAGTGATCATACTTAGTGCAAATGAAGGCTAGCAAAAGATTGGGAAGCATCCAACCAAGAAATAAAAAATCTCATAAGCGAGCATTAAGCATAACTAACACCGAATAATGCACTACAAAGTAGGATGTAATTTTATTGCATAACTATTGACATTCGTGCTTGCATAGGGAATCACAAACCTTAACACCAATATTGTTACTAAAGCATAGTTACTCATCAACATGACACACATATCACTGTTATCATATCTCAAAATGTCTTCTTATTAAGTGATAGTGCTAGGCACATCTCGATCCATCACAAGTTCACAAACCTAGTCACGATCGCCAAGGAATAGAGAGAAACTATAGCTCGGGCAGCCTGATAAGTACATAATCCTTATGTTTGTAACTATAGCATGGGCATCCTAATAACTTTAGCATGAGCAGTTTGATAACTTTGACATGAGCAGCCTGTTAACTATAGCATGACAAGTATGATAACTATAAATGAGTAGCATGATAACTATAGCAAGAACAACCCAATAACTACATAACCTCCGTCCTAGTTTATTGATCCCTTCGCACTTTGTGCTAAATTTTGAACTTCGATTTAACTAACAAAATGTTAATGCATGTAACCAAAAACAATATCATTGTAAACTATGTTCAAATACGAATCCAATGATATAATTTTTGGTGACATGCATTATTATTTTCTTAGTTAAATGTACAGTCAAAGTTTGACACAAAATACTAAGGGGACCAATAAACTAGGACAGAGGTAGTAATAACCCAATTGGCAACTATACCATGAGCAGCTTCATAACTTTACTTTGTGATATTGGGTAACTACATAATTACCTCGACTACTGTATCTCACGCGAATTGTTGAAATCAACCTTGTCCTCAGGTAGCCTCTCCATTACCGACATCATCTATGGTTTCAAAATGTAATGCAATGATGGACTAGAGAAACCCAATAAAAAAGAAAAAAAAACACCTTTTCTGATATGGTACTAAAGATAAGGGTTTGAATACGTTGTCTACGTATAGTGGGTAATAACCAAAGATGGCTGAGTTGATTATTGGGGTCAGTAGCAACTCAATAGACCCGAGTTCGAATCCCGATCCATGCACTCTCTTTGTCTCCCCATCCCTCGCAGCAAGCAAAATCACGAAACTGATAACCAGGTGAGTGGAAAAAACATTCGGTGAGGCGCTGTGGGAATAAAAGTCCCCATGCAAAAAAGGAGACTTGAAAACCGAGTGAGTGAAGAAAAACACTTGGTGAACCGGGGTGTAATGATAATACCCACATAGAAAAAGAATTGGGAGACCAAAAATCAAGTAAGTGGAAAACCCCCGGGCAGTGAACCGGTGTGGGAATAAGAATAGGTGAACCAATTCACTACCCCACGCTTCCCAAACCTTGGTAAGGTTTCCGTCATACAAATAAGATTGTAGTTCAAATGTACCAACTGGGTGGTAGTCTTGTTGGCTAGTATAGCTATTAGTACTCATCACGTTGGTTTTGAGTTCGATGCCAAGCTTTGGTATCTATTTTTGTGTCTAAAATACTGGACATAGAGCGCACTCTGGGTCAACCATGTCATGGGAAATTATACCCCGGGTGGAGAGGAAATCATGGTCAACATCTCAGCTGCTCATGTTTCTCCCCCAGCCCCCAACCCCACACCAAATCGCTCGTGCCCCACTAAAAGTGCCAAAACTGTCCCAGGTTCACACATATCACGGCCGTGCGATCGCGATCGGATGGCTCGCAGCTAGTATCTAGCTGCAAGTTGCTCTTTGTATTTCATACTCATACTAGCAAGTTACAACTAGTATCCGATTGACTCACTGAATCCACCACCAAATGGAAATGGAAAACCAAACCAAAGCAAAGTTGTGCCATTTACACTGTTTCATGGTCAACAACAAGTAAGGCTCAATTAATCAATCAATGGTGGTCACAAATACCTTTTTATTTTGAGTAAACACGAACCCTGACAAAAAAATCTAGCAAATATGTTGACTCGACTTGTCAACACACGTTGTATCACTAAAAGCATAGTGTCTGAAAGCCTAAAATAAAATCAAGCAAACATGCGACCGCTCCATGTTAACTCCAAAACTTGAATCCAGACCAACCGGTTTCACCAGGAGAAGAAACATAACCATCTTTCTTTCTTTCTTTTTTTCTTTCGTGTTAAAAAACCTACTCTTTGGGTTTGTTTCAGCTCGGATCTGTATACAAGAGCAAGGAAGGAACCAGTCTTCTATTTTACTGCCACAGAAACCATCTTTTGAGCAGCATCTTTGGACAAGTCACTGCTTCTGGGGGACGTACGTCTCGTTCGGCCCCCGCGTCGCCTAGGGTAGGCGACACGGGCGGCAACCCCCAACCGCGCCGCCGCCGCCCCCCCTTCTCCAGCTAATTCCCTCGCCGTCGCCGGAGGCCACCACCGGGCGAAGCCCGCGTCGTGGCGGCGGCGGCGGGGCCTTCCCCCGTGGCGCGGCTCTCCACTCCCGCGGGGCCCCGCGGCTGGCGGCCCGCCTGCGGCTCGGATCCATGGCGGCGGCCATGGCTGGTGGCACGTGGCGCAGCTTGGCGGCGGGCGGCGCCGGCGTGGACAGGTGGGCCCCTTGCCCTGGCCATGTGGATGGCGGGGAGGTGGTGGGCTTCGGCTGCGGCGACGGTTCCTCGCTGGATGTTGGTGGCCATGGTGATGTTCGTACTCGACCCCGATCTACTCCGATCTGCAGCGGATCCGGCCCTTGGTGGCTTCGGTCACCGTTCTTGGGTGCTGGCCTTGCAGATCCGGTGGCTGGAAGGGTTCCGGGGGAATCTCTTGGCTGGCGTGGCGGCCACTCCGATGGCAGTGCCTTTGGGTGTTGCTTCCCTTGTTGGAGGCTTCGGAGAGGACCTCCTTCCTTCCACCCCTCCCAGGAGCTCAGGTGAAAACCTCAGAACCCCCTGTTCCAAGCGACGACGACACCACAGTGCCGTGCTCCTTCCTGAAGGTGTTGCTCGGGGGCTGCTCAAGTGGCGGTGGAAGTGGCGACGGTTCGGTGTCGACACATGCATTCTGGTCAGCTTCATCTTGGAGGTTGCGACGACGTAGGCGACACTCGTCTGGTGGAGCCACTGCCGATGGTCGAGGCATCGTCGGCAGTCTGTGCCATCAGGTTCGTGGTGCTCAGGGGAAAACCCCAGATCTGGGTCTTCCGGATCGGATGATGATGGCGTTCTATCGCTTTCCCTTCTGGGGGCATCGTCTTGGAGCAAGTGCTGGCTGGAGGGATGGTGGAGCGGTGTTTCATCTCACACTTTGATGGCGGCGGAGATCCACGGCATGGCGCTGTGGAGACTCGGCGTCTGATGCGCGTAGATGGGCTCGTGCAGGAGGAGGTTGCTGTCTAGCGTCATGGTGACGTCGATGGCAGAGTGGCCGGACAAGGTAGAAGCCTCAATATGATCTGAAGACCTGTGGAAGATGGCGGCGACGACACACGAGTGCGTCTAACCGGATTGTGCCCCAGACCCGGTATGTGGCTCGGCTGGGGCTTCCGAATGAGTTTCGGCTTCCGGCTTTTGATGTTAGGCTTAGGTGAGTGGTTTGGGTAGTGGCCCAGCTAGCACCCCTCCATCATTTTGGATAGGAGTAGCGGCATATGTTGCCAAGATGGTGGATTCAGACATATTGTTGTAATACTTTGTAAGGTCCTCGAGAATAATCAATAAAGTGGCCGTATGCATCTCCCAGATGCAGAGGCCGGGGGTCATCCTCCTTTAAAAAAAACAGAAACCATCTTTCTTTCTTTCTTTCTTTCTTGCTCAATTAATTTTACTCCAACTCTACTATAAACGTGTATACGTGGACTACTATGTGTGTATGTCTGTTGTAACAACTCAAATAATTGCTGGCAGGGTCTGTTTTTGTCAACTCAAATAATACAGTATGTTCTATCTTCTCTTTTCTTTCGTCTCTTTCTCAGGCAATTAAGTCAAATCATTGTCATTAGCTGCTGCATTAAACATATGGGCGTGATGTGTGTTACTTGGATATTCTATTATCCATGAAATGAGTTAATGTATTTTAAAAAGTGTTCATGTCAGTTGCGAAAATGTTTTATAGAAAAGATGACAAACTTAGTTATATTAGTAATTTATTTTTAATAGGAAAAAGTTATACTATCAAAACAAGTATTGTACTATGTGTAGATCGGTGAAAATTTCTTGACCATTTTCTTAAATAGAAGCATAATAATTAATCTAATTACGAAAGTCAAAAGACACTACAAAAAATTATGATAAAAATGAACAAAAATATTTTACATATAATAAAAAGACAAAATAGGGTCGATGAACACCCGCTAATCTCGGCCCAAGTAGGAGTGTGGCCCAAATAGGAGAAGTGGCAGGGCAGGCAAACAGTTCCTCCCGCGTTCAGAAAAAAAGGAACCATGAAAAGGAATCGGACCCGGAGGAGGACGGCCGAATCATGCAGGCACTCGGAGACCAAAAATCAGTATAAGAGCAGAGGCACCAAACGAGGCAGGCCATCAATCTAGCGAGCCAACAACATCACCAATCGATCGAAACAGCGAAACACCTACGGGATCGTCCTAGCGAAGCAAATCGACATGGCGAGCGGCACGAGGGGTGTCGCCGCGGCGACTATCTCGCTCGCCGTGCTGCTCCTAATCTTTTGCTTCTCGCCCACCACCGTTGCGGCCGCCGGCGTCCCCAGCATCGACGCCACGCGGACGCGACACCTGCCGCTGCCACGCGGACTGCTGCGTGGCCCGGAGAGTGTCGCCTTCGACGCCAAAGGCCAGGGTCCATACAGCGGCGTGTCCGACGGCCGCGTGCTTAAGTGGAATGGCGACAAGCTTGGCTGGTCGACGTACACCTACAACCCCGACTACAGCAGTGAGGCGTGCACGGCGTCTCTCCTTCGCCCGGAGACCGTCACCGAGGGCCACTGCGGCCGGCCGCTCGGTCTGCGGTTCCACCTCAAGTCCGGGTACCTGTACATTGCCGACGCCTACAAGGGGCTCATGAGGGTCGCGCCAGGCGGCGGGGAGGCGACTGTGCTTGTCACGGAGGTTGATGGCGTACCTCTCCGCTTCACCAACGGGGTGGACATCGACCAGGTAACCGGCGAGGTCTACTTCACGGACAGCTCCAGGAACTACAATAGGTCGCAACATGAGATGGTGACAAGAACTGGAGACTCAACGGGTCGGCTATTGAGGTATGACCCACGGACAGGAAAGGCCGTCGTGCTCCAGGCCGACATCACTTACCCCAATGGCCTCGCCATCAGCGCTGATCGGACGCAATCTTGTCATCTCATCGACCGGGCCGTGTAAGCTGCTACGATACTGGATCAAGGGCTCCAAGGCGGGCACGATGGAGCTATTCGCCGACCTCCCTGGCTATCCAGACAATGTGAGGCCCGACAAAAAAGGAGGATACTGGGTGGCACTGCACCGTGAGAAGGCTGAGCTCCCCTTTGGCGAGGATCGATGCCGAGGGAAAAATAATCGAGGAGATGCGGGGACCCAAGAGCGTGAGGCCGACCGAGGTGGTGGAGAGGAAAGGTGGAAGGTTGTTCATGGGATCCGTCGAGCTTCACTATGTGTCCGTCGTCACGCGCAAATAGAGAAATCAATTAGTAGTGAATTAAGGATTTTCCTAGGACATGTGCCTTTTAAATTTTTTTGTTATGATTTTGTTTGGACTGATTTTATTTGTAAGACTATTATTAGTATGTGTTATATTAGAGGAGTTTTCTGTTTGACGACCTTCATGTATTGTCATTATAAAATGTATGGAACTGTTTTTCCCGTAGTACTAGATAATAGTAGATATGTGAGTTCCAAAGACTGAAGAAAGCACTAGCATCGTTGTGAACATCAAATATAGTTAGCATAGGAGTACAGATTAATACTCACAAAAAACGAGACACCGCAATCTTGCAAAAGCAGAAGAACTTTGTAAGAGAAATCAATTGTTGAGAAATTGAAAATCAGCTAAGTGACTCTTGGCAAAATATATCTAGGTCACGCTGCTTAGTTAAAGAACTATGTTATCATGAAGAAGTACCATTTGTCTTCTTTATTTCAAACCATAAAATCCTGAACTAGCTCATTAAAAATCAAGGAAAGAATTGGCCTAAAACCTTGAAGTTGTTACTGAAAATAAATAAGATACATGTTCACTAAATATTTGAACCTTAATAGCACAGTCACAACTTTCCCTTTTTAAATTTGAATGATCCATCTGTCCTACTACATAACTGTGTTGTTTAAATGCATTTTTCACATAATTCATGATCTTTACCGAGCTATGAATTGGTACAAATATAAAATAGTACTGGCTAAACAACATTCAACCTTGTAGTTGGACAATGTTCTGTGTGCGTCATGTTTGGATCCCGGCAATTAGCATCATTATTCAGCAAACACTCCTGCCACTATCATATATATAGATCGTCGTTGAGAGAGGCAAAGAAGTAGAAGCTGAGACAACAGTTGAGGAGAATGTAGAAAATCATCAGTGAATATGTGATGCCAGTAACGAGAGCAATAGTGCATTGCTCAATGGACAAACTAGCTTCCCTCCATATTTGCTATGCATTATGTTCTATGATGGACCCCAAAGTGTCTAGTATACCATCGCCATGCTGTTAACATACATGTTTGGATCGTGGTCTTCTGTCGTTTTAGATAATTAGCTAATAATTCTTCCGGAGTTGCTTAGTCGGTAATATATATCCAACTATTCATATCCTTTCTACATGTTGAATTACACATTGAACCAAACCTAGGCTACGGTGCAGGTACAAACTATGACTTTGTACCATCAATCAACTTTCTTCAGGTTGCCTAGAAAAAAAACGGGGTAATTTTGTCTCTTTTCTGTCATGAAATGTATCAGTAGCTTCAAACTATTTCCTAGTGTTGTTTTTTCTTAAAGGGTACTGATGCATCTCGAAGTACTCAGGCAGTCTGATAATTTATAATTTCGTCTCTTTTTTGTCATAAAATGTATCGGTTAATCTTACAAATGTTGATATGCTCATCACTTCAGGTGCAGACTCCATGCCTATTGAGTTGCATTTGTGATCAGCCAACACACCGGAAAACTAAGAAACTTGTGCTCGATCGTCTCCACGAAGTAGAAATTAGTGAACTATCATAAACTGAGCGTGAAGGTGATTTTGTACAACGGTTATTCAGTTGGCCAACAGCCTTAAAAAAGATGACGAAAGCAAGGCCAAGGGGTTGTGCCAGTTCGTGTGATGTACTTTAGATATTGCTGCTTCAATATTTGTGCTCAATTGTTATTGCAGTTACCAAAATATATAAAATTATAGTGAAATGTACAATATTCAATAATACAGTGGTTATTAATATTTATGTTTGTCAAGATGTGCGTTGCATGTGCACGCTTACTAGTACTTCATGGGAAATGCTTTCTACCAAACGTCTGACGGGATCAATTCATAAGACCTGTCATGCACCATCGATTCGTGTTTCAACCCATGACGTGGATTGCTTTGCAAAATCCATTGATGCCCGCACAAATCTTCTGATTTCCCTTTTTTACGAAACCCCTCCCAATTTTCTTGCGAGGTCCACCCATAACCCCTCCCGAATAAAATGCAACTACCCCAAATTCCTTCATTGTCATGTGTATGTCGCCCGACTCATCCCAAATCCCCTCCATCGCCAACCTCTCCAATCCCCTCGCTGGCCTGGATGTCTCCTCCATGAATTGACCTTGTGGCCCTTGTGGCCCTGAGACGTACCGCGCTGGTGTGTCGTCACATCTGATTTTTTTTAGAAATGGAGGAGGACCCCGGTGTGTCGTCACATCTGATGGTTGCTCGCAACCCCATCGCTGTCACGGTCACCTACTTCTCGTCCAGCACCTGCCCACCATTATCCATGATGCTCACGGGCTCGCTCACTAGCCCGTCGCCGTCTCGGTCATCTCCACTAGGTTGGGTCCGCACGGCCATCGTTCCATCGCGTGGCGGCGTTGTCTCGGTTCAAGAATGAAGGCAGCCATCGAAGATTGTATGATTCGTCCCTCCCAACAGGCACAATCCTCATCTGACCTAGGTATCACTAGTAGAAAAAGGGTCAAATGTGAGACACATTAGTCCCGGTTTGTAACAGAACCGGCACTAATGTGTCCATTAGTGCCGGTTCCAACGGCTAGCCGGGAGGAGCTCTTTAGTACCGGTTCGTGGCAAACCTTTAGCACCGGTTCGTGCCACGAACCGGTACTAATGAGAGTGGTGGCAGGATGTTGTCAGAGTGGGGCCCTTCCAGCACCTTTAGTACCAGTTCGTGGCACGAACCGGTACTAAAGGTCGTCCTATATAAATCCTTTGTCCACCCGCACTCTGTTCTTCCCCCTTTCCCCTCTCCCTCTCCTCTGTTCTTCCCTTCTTCCTCTCGAGTTCATCACAAAATTTGCCCCAAATTTGTCAAGATTTGCAGGCCCTCATCCATTCAAATGATCACCAAGGTTAGCAACTTTGTCCTTTCATCTCTCATTGCTACATTAGCTCTTGCATTGGTTTATATAGTGATTAATTGTGGGTTTTAGTAATTTGGGAGGAATTATATGTGGTAGTATTTGATTTATATGCAATTTGAGGTCAAAATAACACTTAGTTTGCATATGTAGGTGTGGTTCACTTAGTGCCTTCTAAATCTCCGTCGTAACCACCGTCGATTGCCCGCACCGTCCCGTCGCCGGCACCACCTTGTGGTGAGCCTCTTGTTCATGAAATTTTATATAAAAAATTGATGTTTGTGTGATTTGGATATATAGTTACTCGTATAATAATTATCTTACCTGTACGTTGTTTGTTATACATAGTGCCATGGTTTTGATATCCGTCCCCGCCGGCCCTCGTCCTTGTTATGATTCGGATGTGGTATATTCTCTTTTAAAACTATTTGTTGCATTTCGTGTTTATGACAAATTATGCCCATCAAGTTGACATAGATATTTTTATCTAGGAGGTATGTGAACTGGAAATTCCAACCGACCCTATTGTCGAGAGGTTAAATTTAGTTGAAAGAGAAAACGAGTACTTGAAAGAAAAATTGAAAAGAATTGAGGGGGGGAAGATAGAATTGGAGTTGCATGTTGCCGATGTCGTCGATGATCACAAGATCAAGATGGAGAAAATGCGCTTGAAGATTAGAAAGATTAGAAAATATGCCATCGATAGTGAGGCTTGGTATCATTATGCTGTTGGATCAATTGTTACCCTAGTTGCGATCTTGATCGCATTTGTTGTTGCATTTAAATGCTTTAGCTAGAGAGTTATTTGTTTGTTGCATTTAAGTGTTGTATGAACTTTATGTATGAACTTGTATTAATTTGGTCTATTCGGTGTTGTGTAATGAAGATGAGCCGGCAATGGATGTACGATGACCGATGCTCTCCCCAGTTCGTTGAGAGCGTGCATACTTTTCTGCTTGCGGCTGAGGCAAACAAGCGGGCGGATGATTTTATGCCTTGTCCATGTGCTGGCTGTAAGAATGGTCGCAATTACTACAACCCCGACTACAGCAGTGAGGCGTGCACGGCGTCTCCCCTTCGCCCGGAGACCGTCACCGAGGGCCACTGCGGCCGGCCGCTCGGTCTGCGGTTCCACCTCAAGTCTGGGTACCTGTACATTGCCGACGCCTACAAGGGGCTTATGAGGGTAGCGCCAGGCGGTGGGGAGGCCACTGTGCTTGTCACGGAGGTTGATGGCGTACCTCTCCGCTTCACCAACGGGGTGGACATCGACCAGGTAACCGGCGAGGTCTACTTCACGGACAGCTCCAGCAACTACAATAGGTCGCAACATGAGATGGTGACAAGAACTGGAGACTCAACGGGTCGGCTATTAAGGTATGACCCACGGACAGGAAAGGCCGTCGTGCTCCAGGCCGACATCACTTACCCCAATGGCCTCGCCATCAACGCTGATCGGACACATCTTGTCATCTCATCGACCGGGCCGTGTAAGCTGCTACGATACTGGATCAAGGGCTCCAAGGCGGGCACGATGGAGCTATTCGCCGACCTCCCTGGCTATCCAGACAATGTGAGGCCCGACAAGAAAGGAGGATACTGGGTGGCACTGCACCGTGAGAAGGCTGAGCTCCCCTTTGGCGTTGATAGCCACCTGCTAGCATTGAGGATCGATGCCGAGGGAAAAATAATCGAGGAGATGCGGGGACCCAAGAGCGTGAGGCCGACCGAGGTGGTGGAGAGGAAAGGTGGAAGATTGTTCATGGGATCCGTCGAGCTTCACTATGTGTCCGTCGTCACGCGCAAATAGAGAAATCAATTAGTAGATATATGTGAATTATAAGGATTTTCGTAGGACATGTGCCTTTTAATTATTCTTTTTGTTTTGACTGATTTTATTTGTAAGAATATTAGTCTATGACATTATTAAGATGAGTTTTCTGTTTGACGTATTTGTGTTAATATAATGTATGCAACGGTTTTTTCGTAGGACTAGATAATAACAGATGTATGAGTTACAAAGACAGAAAAGGCACTAGCATTGTTGTGAACATCAAAGATAGTTAGAATCGAAGTGCAGGTTAATACTCATAAAAACGAGACAAATCAATCTTGCAAAAGAATGTATAATAAAGAATCATTTGTTAAGTACTATGTCTGTCACAGTTGTGAGTCTTCAAAGAAAGAAACCGAACTAGCAATGTTGTGCGCATCGAAAACTGTTAGTATAGGGGTACAAGTTGATGCCCATGAAAACAAAATCAATCCAATGTTGCAACGAGAGAACTATTTTGTAAGTGAAATCAATTGTTCACGAATTGGAATCAACTAAGTGACTGCTAGCAAATCCACAAATGCATCAACATATTCGTCATAATTTAATTTAGAAAAAAACCAGTGATTCGCAGAGCAACAAGAGGCAAAATATATGTTGCACAAGAACATCACAGTTCTTCCAATTACACTACAAAGAATCGTCACATTATTGTTCATCATCGCACCAAACATCCATGAATAATCCAATCCCCTGATGTATATATATCCCCCAGACTCACCTGCACATACGAAAAACGCCATATACAAAATACACAAGCGCCTACACGGACCGATCCGAATCTGACGAACCAGCTACACTCCTTTGCTCCCGTTCAACGGCCGTGTCACTCCCCCCTTCCTACCTGAGCTACAAAGCCGTCACAATGGCAGCCAAGAAAAATGAACATGAGCAGAACAAAGTTTTCATCTGTGGGCCACCGGCTAGATCAGCCCAGTATACGCATTGCCCTGGACAGCGTGGAGGGGCATCATCCCAGTGCCAGCACCACCGTAAGGGTGTTGAGCACCGGCGGGCGCAAACGGGTTCGCGCCGAATGGGTTCGCTGGGGCCGCCTGTGCCTGGTGGTATTGTTGTGCCTGAGGGTGGTGGCTGGCCATCATCATCTGCTGCTGAAGCATGAAAGCCTGCTGCTGCTGGGCCATGGCTGCCATCTGCACAGCATGGGGTGCTGCGTACCCGTTCGAGCCGTAGAACGGGTCCTGCATTGCTGCTGGTTGTTGCATCATCGGGGCCGGGGCGGCACCGGTGGTCTCCCAGGGGTTGTAACTTGCGGGCTGGCTCGCTCGTCGGTTCGCGTCTTCGTATAGGCTGTCAAGGGTGAGCAAGTCCAGTCCACCAGCCTGCAAAAGTAGTCAAGTTTAGTATGACCAAAGGAAAGGATGATCAGCAAGACAGGGAATAATTGTTGCATCTATAGGAAAATGTATCATGAAGGGGAGCCTTGGCGCAGTGGTAAAGCTGCTGCCTTGTGACCATGAGGTCATGGGTTCAAGTCCTGGAAACAGCCTCTTACAGAAATGTAGGGAAAGGCTGCGTACTATAGACCCAAAGTGGTCGGACCCTTCCCTGGACCCTGCGCAAGCGGGAGCTACATGCACTAGGTTGCCCTTTATAGGAAAATGTATCATACCAATTTTTTGCCTGAAGCGACAGCAGTTTCATTTGAACTGGGTGCAGTGACAAGGGCCAGTTCCCAGCCTGCGACTCCATTTTCAAAAGCAGGAGCGGCCTTGGGCACGTCATCTGCAGCCACCAAAAAAAAAATTAAGGGCTGTGCGTTGACCAGATTCCAAGCGATGAAAAAAACACCTGGTTTTGATTCACACGAGAGAAATGTGTACCTATTGGAACAATTGCCAGCGCTAGAGCGTTCCTCTCGTCTATCTCGGCCACAGCAGGGTGTGTTTCATTCAGACCCTGACAAGCAAAGGAAGTGTTAGCAGAATCTATGCATGGGTAGTGACTTCTTTGTGACTGTGAGTAGCAGTGTAGCACAGGATGTTACCAGCAAGTCTGTTGGTTCAGCAGCAGGTGCTTCCTCTTTTACTGGCTCTGGTTCTGGTTCGGGCTCCGGCTCTTGTTCCACTTCGGGTTCTGAAACCGGAGGCGGTGAAGTTGGCTTGACTTCCTCCTCTGGCTCTTTGTTGTATTCTATAGCCAGTATGGCCTGAAAACAAATCAAATGGCCTCAGAGCAAACTCAGCAAGAAAAACATAAGGAAAATCAATGAAAAGGAAATGATCGAAATTGTTGCAGGCCAAGTAACTCCTAGCAATTTGCATTACATGAGAAGTTCCAAATTATGTGCAATTACACACATACCTGATCATGATAATCATTTACTAGGATGAACATGCAACTTGATTTTCTTTTTTGCTTAAGGCTCGTTCAGAAACCAGCATACAGAACATTAATTTAGCTGCACTTCTCTAATATATTCACTCGGCTCTAACAGACACTATTACTAGAAAGCTAACTGAAACGAAGTATAGAGAACTGACTAGCAACCCAGATAACAAAGTACACAGCCAATGCTAGTTAGTTTGTTAGAAACTAGTTCTGAGCTAAATTCATTGTCCTCCTGATAGTAGAGATTCTGATAACTAAATGATGATGTCTTGATATCCACACATCCCTATCTATAAAAAAGTTCTGGTTTTAAACAGTTTCCGAACCTTATCTTTCATCGCGGGAGCATCCCTCACATATTCCTCCATAGTTTGCATGAATGATGCCGGAGGCTGTACAAGTTATCAACAGAACGCTGTCAGCTGCTAGCTAACATGGAAAACAGATACCGAAGACTTGCAAATCAAGTATGTAACGAACCTGTTCAATTTTCAAGAACTTCTCACCACGTGCTACGTGTATTGTTTTACACACTTCATAAAATTCTGACAATCTCTTAGACTGTGAAAGAAAAAAGAAAAAGAGAGGATGAAAATCCAACGATATCAGTTAGATTACATATTCTTATTCAACACAGTTCACAAGGATTAAATCCGTGGTTCAGAATTTCAGTTTTAAAATCAATCAGCATCAGTGGAGCTGATGAGGTTGAAGGGAAAAAACATGCTTTTATGAGGGTTTTTATTAATATTCCATATATAGGTATCTAAAACCAAATTAAACAGAAGTTGTTGAATCCCCATGGTCAACACTTGCTTGAGAATGCATATAACTAATCCTCATTAAAGAGAGATATCATATGGAGAAGCAATAGCTCGAATGGGCTGACATGGCTGACCTAAGTTTTTTTTTCTTTACAGTTTTTATCAATCAAGCACTGATGAAGCAATAGTCTGTCCACAATAATTAGTGGGTTATCCCATTGTCTTCCTATTGTCTCCGAAGTGCTAACAGATAACCAAGTTCACTTTATACGTGCAAGGATTTTGAGTTATGTTCATTCGATAAATTTTAGTTGTGTTGTTATAAACAGGGGAGGAGATCCAGTGAACAATGTAATAGTGGATCAGCAACAGAGAAGGGATATGGATTTTACCTGGTTAGTTGCCCTTTTGTATATATCAAGGGCCCTAACAGCGTCATTTCTTTGCATTTCAAAGAACTGCAACAGGTAATGAGGTGTAAATTGGATGGGCAAAATAATAAAAATAGCTAATTTAAGAAGTTTCACAAACTTATCCTAAGTGACAGCACAGAAAGTTCACCTTGTCAACAAGATTTATTGTCCCGTCGCTAATGGCAGTGTAGATCTTGACACTCTCCAGAGCAACCTTCCAGTAATGCATGAAACAAAGTCATTGCATGCCAAACCACTCATATACAATGCCTAAACATGAAACACGTGTGACATCTCAAAATAAGAAACAGAGGAAGCGAGCATCCTACTTACCATTGAAAGTGCATGCTGGATTATAACATTATAAGATGATGCCCCTTGTGGCTGCAAAATTTCAGTAATTCATATTTAACATGTCAAGAACATCACATGAAGAAAGGATTTGGTGAAATTAAAGAAATTGTGGTCGGCAAATAGCTCGTTACCTGGCAAGCAAGAAGCCGGAAAAGAAGTTGCTGCAGTGGTGGCAGATGATCTAGCACACCTACAGTATCAAGATCTCGAGTCCTCTGCAGATATCAGAATTTTCCATAGAAACTTAGATGCGAAACTGAACTATTGTAACACAAACATTTTATGTTGACTTATATTTCAAATAGGATAAACTAAGTAGTGTAAGTTTGGCTCCAGGGCGTACTACCTATTATGCATTGAAAATTTTGATCTAGTTATTCTTGAAGCACATGAAGCATGCTCCACATAATTATATCAACAATTAAAGAAAGTCTCATAGATGCAGTTAAGAGGAATAAGTTGGACTAGCATTGTATTTATGGTTATTTTGCTGTTGAGGGGAAACTAGCCTGGTATACATACCGGAGGATCTGACTCCACATCATACTTCAGCACTCGGAAACATTCAAGTCTCTCTTCCAAATATGAAGCATAAGTGCGTACCCATGCAGAATAATCCCAAGCTGAACCAACAAGTAGAGAGCAAACAATCATGAAAAGTTCTCAAAACAGTATATGTATACAAGTGACAGTACTAGTATGGATGTCATGTCGGCACAGGTGACAACAAAACTACTAGCAATTAGTACCTCCTGAACTAGAATCATCCTTAAAATAGGCCATGTTTAGCATATGTGATCTAGATCTGCCATAATTAATAAGCTCTTCGCGGAACGTGGGATCAACTTCTCGAAGGGCACGATGTATGACAATTAATGTCTTCAGTGCAACCTGAGGAGTAAATAACCAAGCAAAGAATGTTTATAAGTTCTTTATTGCATCACCCATGAAAAGCATTACAAATAAAACAAGGAAACCATCCACCATTCAAATAAAGTTTTTTCTTGTAGGAAAATAAATAAAGAATCGACAAGTTGATTTGCTAAAGTTCAAACAATATATTATGGCCCTCAGAAGTTAGAATATAACATGTCATTCAGAATTAAGCACCATGAGGGAGGAGATATGTTAGTTCAACAGGAAAATTTCAGATCTGAACCTGAATTTGAAATTAAATATAGAAGGTGTACAGAGAATCATTTTGCAGAATTAAGTACAATAGAAATCTCCAGCTCACAAGCATGCCAGGACAAACCATCCATCCCATCCCAAGTACATATCAGTACAAAATTTGAAGTCTAGGCATTTCAGGTTTTATAAAAAGTAAGACTGTACATTTTACCATAGCATTATGAACATCACAAAGTTTGCAAAGATTGCACCTGAGATACAATATGTAAAAAGGGTTTTTGATACAAAAAGAGAACTGGTACATTCTAACAGAACAGCAATCATAAGAAAACAAAGACGACAGCATTGTAGTTGACCATCGTAAATGGAAGAAACAAATCCATACCGCCCAGTTTCGTGTCTTTGAAAGGCGCCTTGCTAGAGCATGAATGCAGTAAGCTACATCAGCCCTTGGCCTTGCAGCAGAAATGGAAAGGAAAATTTCTGCAAACCAATAAACATGTGAGTGATGGCAGTTGTAAAAGATATCTACTCACAATCAGAGAGAAAATTAGCGCGTCCGCAATGCAAATACCAGGACAAATGTATGTAACCGTAAGCGAATGAAACTTGAAGCAGAACAGTGTTTTTCGTTGAAACAGTTTGTTCTGGCATATATTCAGTTGGATTTGCACACATGCTCAATCTTTTACAAAATTGTAGATGGTTCAAAACTTCAAATGATGAAACGCTCAGTTCGCCATTGTGGTTCAACTAAGAGACAGGATAAACCATTACCTCTTATGTACTTCTCCCTCGATGGACGCTCGCTATGGTTGGTGGCCTTCACAATTGCAATGTCCAGTTCCTGTTGTCCCGGAGAAATGGTAATCCAGCAGTGAGTGAAGCGCGACGGAAGCAGAGGTTCAAAGATGGAAAGCTTCAAACACAATTCAACATCCAAAGGAAGCATGAAAGTGGCCCGACCTTGTAATCGCTGTTCACTTTGGCCAGGCTCACAGTTGTGGTGTCCTTGAGGGCGCCGAGGTACTTCCTGAGGCTCTGCTGAGTGCCACCACCCGCCATTATCCCCAGCTCACGTGTGATGTCCTAGCTGGCCTGATTATGAAGCAAAGCAGCAAGCAGTGTAAATGAGATGTGCGCCAAACGCAAGCCAAATAAATGCTTGTTTTCTCAGAATGAGCTAGACAATGCAACAGCTAGATGACGGGTGCATGGGGCCTGGAACAGTTCCAGCTTTGGTTCAGCAAGAACTACTTCTCACCAAACTAGAAGCATTTACTACAAATCTACAGGCATGAGATGGAAGCAATTGCTACATAATTTTAGCAAGAACACGCAAGATCAATCAATACAGCAAACGGATCCAGAAGAAGATCACCAAGAAAGCGGATCCAAATGAGCTGCAAACGGAAGATGGCGACACAGGGAACAGACGCCACCAAAATCTCTGACGCACCCAAGGGATATATTCCGCGAGATAAAGAGGAACAGGATGCCAAAGTGAACTCCACCGAATACTTGTGCAGGACAATTGTGCTAAATTGGTGGGAGAGAAAGTGGTCAGGACCACGAATCCTGTCTATCAAGGCCCGTCTCCGGCAAGACACCACTCACCTGCAGAGCGGAATCGCAAGAACACCGACAGAAGCAGAAGGCTGCTGAGACAAATGGTCGAAGAGAGGCTACACGAATGAACGAAATGAAACAGAGGAGCCCAGCTGATGGTTTCTCCAAACCGAGCGGGACAAGGCAGGCAGGAATCCCGTCCGGATTCTCCGGGAGAAGCGGCGCAAACTTCTATGCCCGACAAAGAACAAGGGGACAAACAAAAATTCAATTCAACGCAATGGACAATTCAATTCAGCGTAGTATACTACTAGTATTACTGACGCCGACGGAGGCAGGAGTCCGCCTGACCTGACCTGCTCCGGCAAGCAATCCCCGGTCGTCGGATCCAACCGCGCGGCCGCAAAACCAGGGATCCAGTTGAGCAACGGTAATCAAGTAGCTAGAGGAGGGGGGATTTCAACTTTCAAACCGGAGCTGTGGCAAGCGAACAAGAAAGCAAATAGACAATCATTCGGCTGCACGGCGCCCCAGGAAAACAAACGGCTTTAATCAGGGCTCGAGCCCTGCGCCGCCACGCCCAGGCCAGGCCAGAATCGCCGAAAAAGCTGGTACCGCCACGCGCAGCGCCGCAATCGAGAAGCATATAGCCAATTAGCCATACAAAAACTACTCTAAGCAGCAGAGAAATTAAGCAGCTTGTTGGCGCACCTCCGCGGAGCCGCAAGGCGAATCCGGACGGACGGGAAGG